>NC_038251.2:29577280-29579537 GCF_000004515.6 Glycine max
GGAGCCCCATGAATTGGGTTTTCGTTCATGTGTCCTCCACCTTCGAGTTTGGAGCTATGCGTAGTGATTGCTTAGTGAAATTCTCCATTTTCAACCTTTTTCGGAGCCCCATGAATTGGGTTTTCATTGATGTGTCCTCCCCCTTCGAGTTTGGAGCTATGCGTAGTGATTGCTTAGTGCAATTCTCCATTTTCAACCTTTTTCGGAGCCCCATGAATTGCGTTTTCGTTCATGTGTCCTCCACCTTCGAGTTTGGAGCTATGCGTAGTGATTGCTTAGTGCAATTCTCCATTCTCAATCTTTTCGGAGCCCCATGAATTGCGTTTTCGTTCACGTGTCCTCCACCTTCGAGTTTGGAGCTATGCGTAGTGATTGCTTAGTGCAATTCGCCATTCTCCATCTTTTCGGAGCCCCATGAATTGCGTTTTCGTTCATGTGTCCTCCACCTTCGAGTTTGGAGCTATGCGTAGTGATTGCTTAGTGCAATTCGCCATTCTCCATCTTTTCGGAGCCCCATGAATTGCGTTTTCGTTCATGTGTCCTCCACCTTCGAGTTTGGAGCCATGCGTAGTGATTGCTTGGTGCAATTCTTCATTCTCAACCTTTTTTGGAGCCCCATAAATTGCGTTTTCATTCATGTGTCCTCCACCTTCGAGTTTGGAGCTATGCATAGTGATTGCTTAGTGCAATTCTCCATTCTCAACCTTTTTCGGAGCCCCAGAAATTGCGTTTTATTCATGTTCCTCCCCCTTCGAGTTGGAGCTTTGCGTAGTATTGCTTAGTGCATTCTTCATTCTCAACTTTTTGGAGCCCCATGAATTGCGTTTTCATTCATGTGTCCTCTACCTTCGAAATTGGCGCTATGCCTAGTGATTGCTTAGTGCAATTCTCCATTCTCAATATTTTCGGAGCCCCATTGTTAGTGTTTAGCTCTACTGAGCTTTAAAAGATTGGCTAAGATTTTGTTAAAACATAAGCACTTAGACAATGAAGGAAAGCTGGAGTTGCTGCACATGATGTCCAACGTTATGTCAAGGAATAAGATCGGGCTGCACAATGCACAAGACAAGATAAAATGTCAAATGAAGAATTGAAGTTGCAGGATTCACGATGTCGGATACAATGTCCTGACATCCTGCCCGAGAATACTGGAGTTGCTGTACAATGCAAGATAAAAGTCAAGTGCAGAAGTGAAGCTGCAGGATCCACGATGTCGGACACGATGTCCTGACATCCAGCCCGAGAATACTGGAGTTGCTGTACAATGCAAGATAAAAGTCAAGTGCAGAAGTGAAGCTGCAGGATCCACGATGTCGGACACGATGTCCTGACATCCGGCCCGATAATACTGGACATATAAATCTGTTATATCTTTAACAGATTATTGTGCAGTTAGCAAGAGATAAGAAGATCTATCTTTAGGAACGAATTAAAAGATCATTATAGTTCGAATTTCAAAGTAGAAGAGTTCGTTCAGGGATTAAAGATTAAAGATTAAAGATTCAAACTAAAAGATCAAAAGTTATCTTTTAGTTCTTTAACTGCAGATTTTCAGGAAAGTGATAGATCTCATCCAGCATCAAGAAGTTGCAGTCCAGAATCGTACACGGCTATAAAAACATGGAGGCTGCACGAGTTCTGTACCAAGTCCGGGATTGAAGAGTTATTTTGTGAGTTTTGGGACTTGAGTGTTTTGTGAGCCACCTTGATGCTATCCTAACATCAAGTGTTGGACCTATGTGTGTAGAGTTGATCTCTTGTGTGTAGAGTTGATCTCTAGTGTGTAGAGTTGATCTCTTTTGTTCAGAGTTGATCTCTGGTGTGTCTTTGACTTAATTGTAAACACGGGAGTGTGAGTGAGAGGGAGTGAGCGGAGGTTCTCATATCTAAGAGTGGCTCTTAGGTAGAGATCGCACGGGTAGTGGTTAGGTGAGAAGGTTGTAAACAGGGGCTGTTAGACCTTGAACTAACACTATTGAGAGTGGATTTCCTCCCTGGCTTGGTAGCCCCCAGATGTAGGTGAGGTTGCACCGAACTGGGTTAACAATTCTCTTGTGTTATTTACTTGTTTAATCTGTTCATACAGACACACATAAACTGCATGTTCTGAAGCGTGATGTCGTGACATCCTGTACGACATCTGTCCCCAGTATCAGAATTTCACCCATGAATTGCGTTTTCATTCATGTGTCCTCCACCTTCGAGTTTGGAGCTATGCATAGTGATTGCTTAGTGCAATTCTCCATTCTCAACCTTT
>NC_038251.2:29580838-29581976 GCF_000004515.6 Glycine max
ATTCTCCATCTCAACCCCTTTTTCGGAGCCCCATGAATTGTGTTTTCGTTCATGTGTCCTCCACCTTCGAGTTTGGAGCTATGCGTAGTGATTGCTTAGGGAAATTCTCCATTCTCAACCTTTTTCAGAGCCCCATGAATTGCGTTTTCATTCATGTGTCCTCCACCTTCGAGTTTGGAGCTTTGCGTAGAGATTGCCTAGTGCAATTCTTCATTCTCAACCTTTTTGGAGCCCCATGAATTGCGTTTTCGTTCATGTGTCCTCCACCTTTGAGTTTGGAGCTATGCCTAGTGATTGCTTAGTGCAAGTCTCCATTCTCAATCTTTTCGGAGCCCCATGAATTGCGTTTTCATTCATGTGTCCTCCACCTTCGAGTTTGGAGCTATGCATAGTGATTGCTTAGTGAAATTCTCCATTCTCAACCTTTTTCGGAGCCCCATGAATTGCGTTTTCAATCATGTGTCCTCCACCATTGAGTTTGGAGCTATGCGTAGTGATTGCTTAGTGCAATTCTCCATTCTCAACCTTTTTCGGAGCCCCATGAATTGCGTTTTCGTTCATGTGTCCTCCACCTTCGAGTTTGGAACTATGCGTAGTGATTGCTTAGTGCAATTCTCCATTCTCCATCTTTTCGGAGCCCCATGAATTGTGTTTTCATTCATGTGTCCTCCACCTTCGAGTTTGGAGCTATGCGTAGTGATTGGTTGGTGCAAGTCTCCATTCTCAATCTTTTCGGAGCCCCATGAATTGCGTTTTCATTCATGTGTCCTCCACCTTCGAGTTTGGAGCTATGCATAGTGATTGCTTAGTGCAATTCTCCATTCTCAACCTTTTTCGGACTCCATGAATTGCGTTTTCGTTCATGTGTCCTCCACTTTCGAGTTTGGAGCTATGCGTAGTGATTGCTTAATGCAATACTCCATTCTCAACCCCTTTTGGGGACCCCCATGAATTGCGTTTTCGTTCATGTGTCCTCCACCTTCGAGTTTGGAGCTATGCGTAGTGATTGCTTAGTGCCATTCTCCATTTTCAATCTTTTCGGAGCCCCATGAATTGCGTTATCGTTCATGTGTCCTCCACCTTCGAGTTTGGAGCTATGCGTAGTGATTGCTTAGTGTAATTCTCCATTCTCAACCCC
>NC_038251.2:29583685-29585098 GCF_000004515.6 Glycine max
ATCCAATCTCAATCTTTTCGGAGCCCCATGAATTGCATTATCGTTCATGTGTCCTCCACCTTCGAGTTTGGAGCTACGCGTAGTGATTGCTTAGTGCAATTCTCCATTCTCTATCTTTTCGGAGCCCCATGAATTGCGTTATCGTTCATGTGTCCTCCACCTTTGAGTTTGGAGCTATGCGTAGTGATTGCTTAGTGCAATTCTCCATTCTCAACCTTTTTCGGAGCCCCATGAATTGCGTTTTCATTCATGTGTCCTCCACCTTCGACTTTGGAGCTATGCCTACTGATTGCTTAGTGCAATTCTCCATTCTCAACCTTTTTCGGAGCCCCATGAATTGCGTTTTCATTCATGTGTCCTCCACCTTCGAGTTTGGAGCTATGCGTAGTGATTGCTTAGTGCAATTCTCCATTCTCAATCTTTTCGGAGCCCCATGAATTGCATTTTCGTTCATGTGTCCTCCACCTTCGAGTTTGGAGCTATGCGTAGTGATTGCTTAGTGCAATTCTCCATTCTCAATCTTTTCGGAGACCCATGAATTGCGTTTTCGTTCATGTGTCCTCCACCTTCGACTTTGGAGCTATGCGTAGTGATTGCTTAGTACAATTCTCCATTCTCCACCTTTTTCGGAGCCCCATGAATTGCGTTTTCATTCATGTGTCCTCCACCTTCGAGTTTGGAGTTATGCCTAGTGATTGCTTAGTGCAATTCTCCATTCTCCACCTTTTTCGGAGCCCCACTGAATTGCGTTTTCATTCATGTGTCCTCCACCTTCGAGTTTTGGAGCTATGCCTAGTGATTGCTTAGTGCAATTCTCCATTCTCAATCTTTTTTGAGAGCCCCATGAATTGTGTTTTCGTTCATGTGTCCTCCACCTTCGAGTTTGGAGCTATCGCGTAGTGATTGCTTAGTGCAATTCTCCATTCTCAACCTTTTTCGGAGCCCCATGAATTGCGTTTTCGTTCATGTGTCCTCCACCTTCGAGTTTGGAGCTATGCGTAGTGATTGCTTAGTGCAATTCTCCATTCTCAACCTTTTTTGGAGCCCCATGAATTGTGTTTTAATTCATGTGTCCTCCACCTTCGAGTTTGGAGCTATGCGTAGTGATTGCTTAGTGCAATTCTCCATTCTCAACCTTTTTCGGAGCCCCATGAATTGCGTTTTCGTTCATGTGTCCTCCACCTTCGAGTTTGCAGCTATGCGTAGTGATTGGTTAGTGCAATTCTCCATTCTCAACCTTTTTCGGAGCCCCAAGAATTGCGTTTTCGTTCATGTGTCCTCCATCTTCGAGTTTGGAACTATGCGTAGTGATTGCTTAGTGCAATTCTCCATTCTCAACCTTTTTCGGAGCCCCATGAATTGCGTTGTCATTCATGTGTCCTCCACCTTTGAGTTTGGAGCTATGCGTAGTGA
>NC_038251.2:29599919-29601625 GCF_000004515.6 Glycine max
TTTGACTTTCTCTTTGATTGGAAAAATTTTCCTTCTTTTCTTTTTTTTTTGCTTTCTCCCACTCTTTGATTGGGGAATTTTCCTTCTTTTCTTTTTTGCTCCCGAGGGTAAGGATTGACATTCTCACCCTAGGTCAAGGTTCATGGTGAGTCAGGATCTTGGCTCAAGGTTTGTAGAATGGCTAGACATGATACATGTCGGGGTTTGGTTTGGTTCAAGGATAAAAAGGGATGCCCCACATTATTTCCATGACACAAATGCAAAAATGATGATTTGGAAATTTTATGCAAAACTGGTCATGCATGCACCTATGTGGACACTCAAGTGTCAAATTTTTATGGTCATGTGATGCTAGGGCTCAGGATTCATTTCCTCTATTTTAAATCAACCCAATGTTTCCAAAATATGTTCTTTTATCAATTTGTGCATTCATCCGAGTCCATTTCGGGCGTCTGGGAAAATCTTCACAGCATTCACCCTTCAGGTGTATACACATTTTCCAAAAATTGGTTATGATCAATGAATTTTTTCAAAGAAAAGTTGGAAATCGTCTCTTTTCAAAAGCATGTCATTTTTAGCTAGACAACTTATTTTCTCTTTTTCCACCTTTTTCCTTACTTGCCTTCTTCTTTTTTTTCTTATTTGCTCTCTTTTTCATTTCATTTTCTTTTCTTTTCTATGATGATTTTTTGTTTATTTTACATATATGCTTTCGAACGATGTTCCTAAACGAAGAACTCTACACAGTTCCAGAATTTCAAACATCATTGATAGTAATGATATATAAATACTAACGCAACAATCTAAACAAAAATGTATGCGCTGTACAAATGACAATCGAAACAGCAAAAACAAACGTTAGTCTCTCAAGTCAAAATAATAACATAGAATAAAAATGACAAAAGAAATATGAAAGAAAACATGAATCTGGGGATCTCCTAGTCACGTATCTCCACTCCCTCCCAAGAAGTCAAGCAAATCGGCCATCTCCTCATCCTCGTGGGCTTCTTCTCCATCGCCGGGAGCTTCTGGGGGTGCCTCTCCTGCTTGGGCCTCGGGCCAATCTCCGGGCCATGCAACCTCTGCCCTGAACTGGTCTGGAGTAGGGCATGAAAAAGGAGCGAAGCCCTGGCTCTGCATGCTAAGGCTCATCTGGTACAGACAATCATGGGTCCGTACATGTGCTCGGTGGTTGGCCGCCTGCTGGCGAACCAAATGCCGTAAATACTGCTCCATGTCAAATGCCCCAGCCTGGCCAGCCTGATAAGGTGGTGGGGGCGCGCCTGCGGCCTGTGGAGCATCACCCTGAGCCTGTCTCTGGGTACAGTACTTCTCGATAAAAGCCCGGGTGATGGGCGGCCGAATCACCTTGGTAGGTGCAACGGGGACTCCGAACGACTGGCAGAGTCCTGTGATCAGTGCGGGGAATCCCAGGGCCCTGTTGGACTTATCTGGGTCCAAAGGGTGCCTAGTGGGCGCCATACCTGCAAAAATAAGATGGCATCAGCGATCAACTGAGGCCACATGGATGCTCATCCGTGTCAGGATGGCGTACACCAGCTGGCACTTCGGCATGGGAGGTCGGAATTATGATCGGTGGGCAGGATGTTGCTGATGAGCAGCAGAGTCCATCCATATCTCAGGGTGTCATGTTGGTGCGCATGATCCGCACCCGTCTTCGGCAGCAGTCCGGGCAAATCCTGCCC
>NC_038251.2:29601725-29620861 GCF_000004515.6 Glycine max
CGTTCATGTGTCCTCCACCTTCGAGTTTGGAGCTATGCGTAGTGATTGCTTAGTGAAATTCTCCATTCTCCACCTTTTCGGAGCCCCATGAATTGCGTTATCATTCATGTGTCCTCCACCTTCGACTTTGGAGCTATGCGTAGTGATTGCTTAGTACAATTCTCCATTCTCAACCTTTTTCAGAGCCCCATGAATTGCGTTTTCATTCATGTGTCCTCCACCTTCGAGTTTGGAGCTATGCGTAGTGATTGCTTAGTGCAATTCTCCATTCTCAACCTTTTTCGGAGCCCCATGAATTGCGTTTTCGTTCATGTGTCCTCCACCTTCGAGTTTGGAGCTATGCGTAGTGATTGCTTAGTGCAATTCTCCATTCTCAACCTTTTTCGGAGCCCCATGAATTGTGTTTTCATTCATGTGTCCTCCACCTTCGAGTTTGGAGCTATGCGTAGTGATTGCTTAGTGCAATTCTCTATTCTCAACCTTTTTCGGAGCCCCATGAATTTCGTTTTCGTTCATGTGTCCTCCACCTTCGAGTTTGGAGCTATGCGTAGTGAATGCTTAGTGCAATTCTCCATTCTCAACCTCTTTTTCGGAGCCCCATGAATTGTGTTTTCATTCATGTGTCCTCCACCTTCGAGTTTGGAGCTATGCGTAGTGATTGCTAAGTGCAATTCTCAATTCTCAATCTTTTCGGAGCCCCATGAATTGCATTTTCGTTCATGTGTCCTCCACCTTCGAGTTTGGAGCTATGCGTAGTGAATGCTTAGTGCAATTCTCCATTCTCAACCTCTTTTTCGGAGCCCCATGAATTGTGTTTTCGTTCATGTGTCCTCCACCTTCGAGATTGGAGGTATGCGTAGTGATTGCTTAGTGAAATTCTCCATTCTCAACCTTTTTCGGAGCCCCATGAATTGCGTTTTCATTCATGTGTCCTCCACCTTCGAGTTTGGAGCTATGCGTAGTGATTGCTTAGTGCAATTCTCCATTCTCCACCTTTTCGGAGCCCCATGAATTGCGTTTTCATTCATGTGTCCTCCACCTTCGAGTTTGGAGTTATGCCTAGTGATTGCTTAGTGCAATTCTCCATTCTCCACCTTTTCGGAGCCCCATGAATTGCGTTTTCATTCATGTGTCCTCCACCTTCGAGTTTGGAGCTATGCGTAGTGATTGCTTAGTGCAATTCTCTATTCTCAACCTTTTTCGGAGCCCCATGAATTGCGTTTTCGTTCATGTGTCCTCCACCTTCGAGTTTGGAGCTATGCGTAGTGAATGCTTAGTGCAATTCTCCATTCTCAACCTCTTTTTCGGAGCCCCATGAATTGTGTTTTCGTTCATGTGTCCTCCACCTTCGAGATTGGAGCTATGCGTAGTGATTGCTTAGTGAAATTCTCCATTCTCAACCTTTTTCGGAGCCCCATGAATTGCGTTATCGTTCATGTGTCCTCCACCTTTGAGTTTGGAGCTATGCGTAGTGATTGCTAAGTGCAATTCTCCATTCTCAATCTTTTCAGAGCCCCATGAATTGCATTTTCGTTCATGTGTCCTCCACCTTCGAGTTTGGAGCTATGCGTAGTGCATGCTTAGTGCAATTCTCCATTCTCAACCTCTTTTTCGGAGCCCCATGAATTGTGTTTTCGTTCATGTGTCCTCCACCTTCGAGATTGGAGCTATGCGTAGTGATTGCTTAGTGAAATTCTCCATTCTCAATCTTTTCGGAGCCCCATGAATTGCGTTTTCCTTCATGTGTCCTCCACCTTCGAGTTTGGAGCTGTGCATAGTGATTGCTTAGTGCAATTCTCTATTCTCAACCTTTTTCGGAGCCCCATGAATTGCGTTTTCGTTCATGTGTCCTCCACCTTCGAGTTTGGAGCTATGCGTAGTGATTGCTTAGTGCAATTCTCCATTCTCAATCTTTTCGGAGCCCCATGAATTGCGTTTTCATTCATGTGTCCTCCACCTTCGAGTTTGGCTAAATTCACATACATGTATACTCCAAGCATTTTGGGGTACCAAAAGTTGCACATGTGCACATCTTGGTATTTCTAATACCTATACATACACAAACTTCATGATGAATCTTGACTATCTACACAATAAGGTGCTACATTTCATGCCTTTTTTCAAGTTTTTGCTACCTAAAGCCGCATGCAAATTCAAGCATATTTTCCTTTGCTGACTAAAATTGTATTCAAATTAAAAGGTATATTTTTTGGAATATGTTTTTTTTTCACATAACATTCAACATATTCATATATACTTTTTGTGAGACATTTTGACTACCAAAAATTATATATACACACATTCAAGTATTTTGCTATTCATACTCAAAGTGCAAATTGCCAAAGGTATCTTGCTACCTATTCTAAACCTACACATTCATGACGAGCACAATTCCTAAACATCTAGGCGTAGGGAAAATATTATAGTGTGGCCCATAGCTGATTGCTGGCCAAAAAGAGGATAACTTTACCCAATATGCACCTCCTTTTGTGTACTTTTGCATAAAAACTTTGGTTCCTAGGCCTAGGACATATGAGGGGCAATTACTCTAGCTCTTTCGAAAAGGAATGCATGTCCCAAAAATATGTGCAAACCAAATTGCCCCATGGGTTGTTTTCCTATAAAAAATCACGCGCTAATGCCATTGAGGCATTTCACCGAACACTTGGTGGGCGCGTGTTTAGGCATCAATAGCAAGAGAACGGGGACAATGTGGCATGCCCCATTACTTCAAAATGCGTTATAGGCCTAGGGCCATCTCATACAAACCCTCAATTCAACTTAATCAAGCAAGAAAACAAACCAAAATTGCCCCACATATTTGAGCACATTCCCACAATTTAGAGCACCAAAAGGAGATCAAAATACACCAATGAAAAGCTAGAAAGCTTAGGGATGGAATACTTGTTGGTGATGAACAAAAGCGCGAAACAGAATCAAAAAATGCGAAGAATGATGACCCTAGGACTGCAAACTCGTAAATCCCGTGGGTATGGCTTTTGAAAGGGGGGAAAAGAAGTTTTTGAATGAAAAAAACGTCCCCCCTTTCGTCACTTTTATATTTTGGTGCAGAGGTGGCTCGCCCAGGCGAGCTAACCTGCACTTTTTTTTTTTTTTTTTTTCCGAGGGGAACATTAACCATGTCCCCTCCCTTCTCAGGGATTAGCATTTTTGCCTAACTTGAACTTACTTAGGTCATAATTTAGGCGTTGATTACTTATTTTATTATTACTCTTTTCCTTTTCAAAACAAACAAATAGTAAAAGAAAGCTGCAAGATACAAAGGATACGGGGCTGCCTTGCAGCGACATTCCCTGCTGGCTTCGCACAGAGAAGGGCAACGATCGGTCGGTCGTGATCCCATCCCCGCTTGCGTTCATCCTTAAGTACCTGCAAGTAATAAACAACCAGGTATGGCCAATCTTGACCGCATCATTACCCTACCTTGATTGGTTTCTGCCGTTCGTGTTTTGTCTCCACTCCAGAAGGTAGCCCAAGGTGATCCTGCCCCTGTTTTACCACAACAATATACATGCGTATGCGTATGCGTATGCATGGATGTTTTCAAACGCAGAAAATTTAGGGAAAGTTGATTCAGGTTCAATTCTAATTAAGCGCTTGGGGGATCCCATGAACTGAGCGGAAGGGCTCAGGCGATCACAAATTAACGCAAGGTGTGAAACTAACGTGAGGACTAAAAGCCTCAAATCCATGTTCATTTCTTTGAAAGATCATAACAAGAGATACAACGGACCGGAAATCCCTGGGGGAAATCCAGAAAACGCATAAAGATACAGAACATGCAGCGACATCCTTAATTGCCCCAGCTTCTAAGCATAATATTGTTTGACGACATCAGAGTTCACGGGTGAAGGTAGCTCTTCGCCCTCCATGTTGGTAAGCACCAGGGCTCCTCCGGAAAAAGCCCTCTTCACAACAAAAGGCCCTTCGTAGTTCGGGGCCCATTTCCCTCGATGGTCCTTGACAGCATGGGACATTTTCTTTAGCACAAGGTCCCCCTCATGGAACTTGCGTAAGCGTACTTTCTTGTCGAATGCACTCTTCATTCTTTGCTGGTATAAGCGCCCATGACTCATGGCCGTTAAGCGCTTACCCTCAATGAGGTTGAGCTGATCGTAGCGTGTTTGAGCCCATTCTGATTCCTTTAATCCGGATTCTGCCAAGATCCTTAATGACGGGACTTCTACCTCAAATGGTAACACCGCCTCCATCCCATATACCAATGAGAACGGCGTTGCCCCAGTTGACGTTCGTACTGAAGTCCGGTAACCGTGTAACGCGAATGGGAGCATCTCGTGCCAATCCTTGTATGACACGGTCATCTTTTGGATAATCTTTTTGATATTCTTATTGGCTGCTTCCACGGCTCCATTCATCTTTGGCCGGTAGGGTGTGGAATTGTGATGCTGGATTTTAAACTCCTCGCACATTTCCCCCATCATCTTGTTATTCAGGTTGGTGCCGTTGTCCGTGATAATCTTCCTTGGCAAACCATATCGGCAGATAATCTCCTTCTTAATGAACCTGACCACCACATTCCTCGTGACATTGGTATATGAAGCCGCCTCGACCCACTTAGTGAAATAATCTATTGCTACAAGGATGAAGCGATGACCATTCGAGGCCTTGGGCTCAATGGCCCCAATGATATCTATTCCCCACATGGAGAAAGGCCAAGGGGCGGACATGACATTCAGAGGATGCGGTGGGGCATTGACATTATCCGCGAATGCTTGACATTTGTGGCACTTCCTCACATGGACACAACAATCACTTTCCATGGTAAGCCAGTAATAACCTGCTCTTAAGATCTTCCTGGCCATAGCATGCCCGTTGGCGTGCGTTCCAAACGAGCCCTCATGGACTTCCTCGATCATGTGATTTGCCTCCTTGGCATCCACACATCGCAGGAGTGTCATGTCGTGATTTCTCTTATACAGTGTGCCTCCGCTCATGAAGAAACTGGCTGCCAACCTCCTCAATGTCCTTTTATCGTTGTCGGCAATCTCTGGCGGGTATTCTTTGCTTTCGACATATCGCTTGATGTCGTGATACCAGGGCTTTCCGTCCCGTTCCTCTTCCACTTGGCAACAATGTGCGGGTTTGCCACGACACTGAAATTCAATGTAGGGTAGGTCCCCGTGCGGTGTTAGCTGGAACATAGATGCCAATGTAGCAAGTGCATCCGCCATTTGATTTTCCTCGCGGGGAACATGATGGAAGGAGATCTCATCGAAAGTCTCAGCCAACCCCTTGATGTAGGCTTTGTAGGGTATCAGCTTGGGATCTCTAGTTTCCCATTCTCCTCTCAGCTGATGGATTACCAACGCTGAGTCGCCGTACACCTTGAGTAGTTTGACATCGGAGTCAATTGCTGCCTGGACGGCTAGGGCACATGCTTCATATTCGGCCATGTTGTTGGTGCAGTCGAATCCTAGCCTGGCTATGAAAGGTACACATTGATTGTCCGGAGAGATCAACACTGCCCCAACGCCATGACCTAGAATGTTTGACGCTCCGTCAAACCATACAGTCCATTTGTCCCGATCTTCGTCCAACTTTTCCTCGAACAAGGCCATGATGTCCTCATCCGGGAATTCCGGATGCATGGGCTGGTAGTCGTTAAGAGGCTGTTGAGCCAAATAATCTGCCAAAGCGCTTCCTTTTATTGCCTTTTGGGTGACGTAGACTATATCAAACTCAGATAGCAAGACTTGCCACCGGGCGATTCGTCCTGTGAGAGCCGGCTTTTCAAAGATGTACTTAACTGGGTCCATTTTGGATATCAACCAGGTAGTATGGCTCAGCATGTACTGCCTTAAGCGATGGGATGCCCATACTAAAGCACAACACGTTCTTTCGAGCAAGGAGTAATTCATCTCACAGGTCGTGAACTTCTTACTTAGGTAGTAAACAGCGCGCTCTTTCTTCCCAGATTCGTCGTGTTGCCCCAGCATACACCCCATTGACTCGTCCAAGATTGTCATGTACAAAATGAGAGGCCTTCCAGGTACTGGTGGCATAAGCACGGGAGGATTCATTAGGCACTTTTTGATCCTTTCAAAAGCCTCTTGGCAATCCTCATTCCACCGGTCAGTTTGGTTTTTACGCAAGAGTTTAAACAACAGCTCACAAATGGCGGTGAGCTGCGATATGAATCTGGCAATATAATTCAAGCGCCCCAGGAAACCTCGGACTTGCCTCTCTGTACGGGGTTCTGGCATCTCAAGGATAGCCTTCACTTTTTCGGGGTCTACCTCTATCCCTTTCTGGCTTACAACGAAACCAAGCAATTTCCCTGATTTGACCCCAAAGGTACACTTAGCGGGGTTCAACCTTAATTGATATTTCTTAAGCCTTTCGAACAATTTCCGCAGGTTGACAAGGTGTTCTTCCTCAGATTTAGATTTAGCAATTATGTCGTCCACGTAGACCTCGATCTCTTGATGCATCATATCATGGAACAAAGCTACCATGGCCCGTTGATAAGTTGCCCCGGCATTCTTGAGTCCAAAGGACATCACCTTGTAACAGAACGTTCCCCACAGGGTGACGAAAGTAGTCTTTTCCATATCTTCGGGCGCCATCTTTATCTGATTATAACCAGAGAAACCATCCATGAAGGAGAATAAAGCGAAATTGGCCGTGTTATCTACGAGGATATCGATGTGTGGTAACGGAAAATTGTCCTTGGGACTGGCCCGATTCAGGTCCCGGTAATCTACACACATTCGTACTTTCCCACCTTTTTTAGGAACTGGTACGATGTTGGCAACCCATTCTGGATACCGAGCGACGGCCAGAAATCCAGCGTCAAACTGCTTCTTCACTTCTTCTTTTATCTTCAAGGACGTTTCGGGCTTCATCCTCCTCAATTTCTGTTTTACTGGGGGACACCCGGGATTTAGAGGCAACCGGTGCTGCATAATGTCAGAACTCAAACCGGGCATATCTTGGTATGACCAAGCAAAGATGTCTTGGTAGTCTTTTAGCAGGATTATTAATTCTTCACGGATAGGTGCGGTAATGCCTGTACCTATCTTTACTTCCCTCTTTCCACTGCCAATTCCTAAGTCTACTAGCTCTGTTTCTTCTTGATGAGGCCCCATTTCTTGGTCCTCATGGGCGACCATTCTTTCTAGTTCCGAAGGAAGTCCCACATCCTCATCTCCTTCATCTTCCGTTTGATTCATTTCTTGCTCGAAGTTGATAGACGGGTCCCAGGTATTAGTACCTTCGGGGGACTCGTCATCGAATCTGTCGTTTTAGAAAAAGAAGTAAACATGCAAATGAATGAGAATGGGTAGAGACCAGGAACAGATGAAGAAAGATCCTTGTATTATAAATTCAAAAACAAAAGACACAAAGCCTTAACAAAACGAAAACTCTAAAGCCTAGGCCCAACTATAGAGCTTTTAAAATCGTAAAGGTTTACATTATGCTTGTTGCGTAAATGCCGGGGCGTTCCTCCACTCGCCAATTTCCCAGCTGGAAATCAGGAGGGCATGGTCGGACCAAATCCAAAGTACTTGGAACATCATCTTCACACATCGCGAACACTTGACCTTCGTCTCCCAGACCCGCACTTATAAAGCTTCTACTTATGTGGCAGGGCAGGCTTCCTTCACTTTCTTGTCTCCAACGCGAGCTCTGACCACTGTTCTTCCTTCCCGCGATGCTTCTTTTCATGTCCGCCTGAGTGGGCTTATAGCCTAAACCATACTTCCCACGATTTCCTTGGGTTTTTATCAGGCTAGTTATGCCGCCATTGTCTTTGCCTAAACCCATCCCGGGTTCATAACCGTTCCCCAACATAACTCGGGCCATCATTACCGCCGCATCGGACAGACAAGGTTGCCCAAAGAGGGAGTCCACGGAGGAAATGCTGACCACCTCAAAAGACTGGAAAGCGGTTTCTAACGATTCTTCTGCGGCTTCCACATAAGGCATGGAGGATGGGCAGCTTACCAAGATATCTTCCTCGCCTGACACGATGACCAAGTGCCCCTCCACTACGAATTTCAGCTTTTGGTGGAGTGTAGAAGGCACAACTCCCACTGAGTGGATCCAAGGGCGCCCCAACAGGCAGCTGTAGGGGGGGTTAATATCCATTATTTGGAAGGTGACTTGACAGGTGTGAGGGCCTATTTGTACTGGGAGATCGATCTCTCCCCTAACCTCTCGGCGAGTGCCGTCGAAGGCCCGAACCACCATTGAACTTGGTTTTAAATGGGAAGCATTGAATGGTAACTTGTCCAAAGTGCTCTTAGGCATCACGTTTAAACTGGAACCATTATCGATGAGTACCTTGGCCACGATATGGTCCATACACTTGACTGATACGTGTAAAGCCTTATTATGCCCTCTCCCCTCGGCGGGGATTTCTTCTTCGGCGAAGGCAAGATAGTTGTTGGCAGTGATATTGTTGACCAGCCCTCCGAAACCTTCTACCGAAATATCTTGGGCCACGTGAGCCTCGTTCAGCACTTTTACTAGCAGAGCCCGATGAGGCTCGGAGCTCATAAGTAACTCTAGCAGCGAGACCCTAGCCGGGGTTTTGTTGAGCTGTTCGATAACCTTGAATTCGCTCTGCTGAATTATCCGAAGGAACTCACCGGCTTCCTCTAGCGACACCTCCTTTCTACCATCCCTTTCCTCTGGGGGCCCCTTTGCTGGCATATCTTTATTCGAAGCGTGGGGTGCTTCGCCATCTTGTTCCTCCACCACTTTTCCTTTTCCTTTGACGTCGGCGGGTTGGACTGGTAGGTCCGGAGGTGCGAACACACGACCACTACGGGTCACACCGCTCAGCCCCGTGATATTTGTTACTTTAGCTGACAGCGAGCTGACGTCAGTGACTTCTTCTTCCTTCTTCCCCGGAGGTGTATATCTCCACGGGACCGCGTGACTATTTTGGTACGGGAAAGGAACAGGTTTGGCCATTAAGGGGTGCCCGGGCTTTTGCGAGGCTGCACTTTTAGTGAAGTATATCACCAAGGGTTTGGGCTTCGCAACACCGCTCCCCTCCGTAGATTGCATGCATATATGCTGCTCTTCTTTTCCTTTAATGCCGACTTCTAGTCGACCTTGGTCTATCATCCGCTGTAACAATTCCTCTACTTCCAAACACGTCTCCATGTCATGCATCTCGCCGGAATGTAGCAGACAGGAATCCTCCTTACACCCACTATGGGGAATTACACCTCCCTTTTGTAGGGCCTCAAAGATAAACCTCCTAGGGGTTGCCACATCTCTTAAAGGTTTGGACCTGTGGGGCCTATCGGATTCAACTGCATTAACTGCTCCCCCTCCATGATTGGCGAGCGGGTTGGTCCTCACATTGGGCCGATCCTCTTGGAAAGTCAGCCATCCGGCATCCATTAGATGTTGGACCTTGTATTTAAGGGCCAAGCATTTTTCGACGGAATGCCCCGGGGCACCCCCATGGTACTTGCAAGTTGCATTAGGGTCATACCACTTCGGGAAAGGGGGTTCGAGGACCCTTCCGGGAGTTACCACGGCCAAATGATTGGCGATGAGGGATGGTAGAAGATCTTCGTACGTCATCGGGAGCGGGGTGAATTCCGGCAATGGCCTTGGAGGGAAGTTCCTTGTCGTGTTGGAGTTACCGGCCGGTCGAGCCGTGTTCGGAGTTGGAACTTGGGGAGCTTCCCTCTGGGTGGGTGCCTTAGGCTGCACGGGTGTTGAACTAGAGGCGTTCCCAGCATGAGCCGAGAAGCTTGGGTGATGTCGCGCGTACTGATGGGTACCATGAGGTGTTTGCTGGGGTTTGACCCACGCGGGTGTTGAAGAGACGGCATGGGCATCTCCTTCCTTCCTTTTTGCCCCTGTTGCCCCGATTCTTTTGGCGTTCACGTTTGTGGAGGAAACGTAATCAAACTTTCCTCTCTTCAATCCAACCTCGATTCTTTCCCCGGCAAACACCAGATCCGCAAAGCTGGACGGCATGTAACCCACTAGCTTCTCATAGTAGAACACTGGCAGAGTGTCTACCATCATGGTGATCATCTCTCTCTCAACCATGGGAGGAGCTACTTGTGCCGCCAAATCCCTCCATCGCTGCGCATATTCTTTAAAGGTTTCACCCTCTTTCTTGAACATATTCTGTAGTTGAGTACGGTCAGGAGCCATATCAGAATTGTACTGATACTGCCTTAGGAAGGCGGTAATCAGATCCTTCCAAGTACGGATACGGGAAGCTTCCAAATTAGTGTACCACACTACCGCAGCTCCGGCCAAGCTATCCTGAAAGAAGTGTATCAACAGCTTTTCATCTTTAGAATGAGCGCCCATCTTACGGCAGTACATCTTGAGATGGTTTTTGGGACAAGTCGTCCCTTTATACTTGTCGAAGTCCGGCACTTTGAACTTCGGGGGAATAACAACATCGGGTACTAAGCAAAGATCCGTCATGTCTGCAAACGGATAGTCCCCAAATCCTTCCACAGCCCTCAATCTTTCCTCAAGGAGATCGAGCTTCCTCCTTTCTTCAGTTGCCGGGGGCGGCCCTTCCATAGACAAAACTATTGGCGATGCTGCGATGTTGGGTTGAGGCAACGTGCCTGGTGCCGGCCCTTCGGGGATCGGGGGATAAAACTCGACATCCCACCGAGCATAATCTTGAGGGTCTTTATGGACTTCGTCGGGCTGCTGAGGAGGCTCTTTTTCATGGACGGGAGAAGCAATGTGGCCCGCATCTTCTTGCAAGATGGGTGGTGAATAGTTGGGCGGCAATCCATAAGGGTAAGCCGCTCGGTTGTATCCCAGGTGAGGGCTGCCATCGTGCCCCAGTGTGTCCCTTCCTCGTCCTTCTATGTTTGAGGGAGGATGGTGCGTAGTTGCCAAGAGAGTCGGGTCTGCTTCGGCAGCCGAACTGACAGCGGCGGCAGTGGCCGCGTTCTTCTCCATGAGCTGTTTCATACCTAACATGGCCTCCATCATGGAGGCCATTTGTTCTTTCAGAGCCGACATGTCGGCTTTCATCTGTTCCTGCGTCTCCTCTTGATCACCCATCGTTCTAGATTTGGATCTGGTGCGATAGGGATCCCTTGCGGCGCGTTTAGTTATGGTGTTTTTCCCTAAAAAACCAAACGTGAGGAGTGGGTAAAGAAAGAAAATGCATGCTAGAGATGAGATGTAGGAGTGATTTGATTTGCACAAGCTTTTTGGAGTAGAAACATGGGACCAACTCATTTTATTTCAAAAAGGAAGTCATATCTAGTCAAGGTCTGAGAGACCATACAAGTTTCCTAACGATTTCTAATTATGTGGGCCATTAAGTCTATCATATGCTGACAATAGCCGAGAAGCCCATGAATCTCTTCGGGGGCGGAGTAGGTGTCGGCCATCGCCTTGGCCTTGGCTAACAATCGGGGAAGTTCTTGACTCCCGTTCAAGGTAAGGGCAAACCGATCCATCCACATGGTTGCCTCTTGGTGTAAAGAGTCAATCACCCTTCCTCTAGCCTCTTTTTCCGCGTATACTTGGGCATACTCATCCGCGATTCTATGCTCGTGGGCCGTGGCTAGACCTAACTCTTCTTGGTACTTGGCGATGATAGCTAGCATGTTGGTCTCCGTCTCGCATAAACGCTGAGACAAGCTTCTTTTGGACCTTGAACAGGCAACTAACTCCTCTTTCAAAACCATGCTATGTGCTCGCGACTGGTCCCTTTCCTCCCTTCGCAACTTGAGTTCATTATTGCTACCCCATAGGGCTCCGCGAAATTTTTCCGGCCATACTCTTCCTTGCGAGCCCTCTTGGTCTCTCGTTCAAGGGCTCTTGCGGTAATTGCATTCTCTTCCCGTAACCCGGCACACTCCTTCCGAACATGTGTAGCAGCCAACTTGAACTTCTCCTTGGCAAGTTTTGCCTTTCCTAACTCGCTTTTGAGAGCTTGGACTTCCTCGTCCTCTTCCGGTGCTTCAAAATTCTCTTCGCTGACGACTTTTAACTTGGCGAGCCAATCTAAACCTCGTATGCGAACTTTCAGCCATTCGTGGTACCCACCAATGATGCCATTACGAATGCCTCTAAGGGGTTTCCCATGCCTTATGGATTCTTTGTATAGTCTTGGAATTTTGTGCGCCGAAATCCCTCACAAGGAAAGGAGACATGCTTTCTTCCGTCGGTGCTCCCCTCATGGGGTACCCTAGTTGTCTTATAGCGAGCGCGGGATTGTAGTTAATACAACCCCTCGTTCCTACCAGCGGAATGTTTGGGTATCTTCCACATGAGAAAAGGACTCCTTCTTTTCCTTCCTTCCATCGGGGGAACCAACTGATTGTTCTACCTCCTATCCCGGCCAAGAGCTGGTCCCAATCTATTCTCCTCTTTTCAGTACACGAGCGATGGCTCAGGAGCGGACATGGATGTCTTGTGTCTTGTTGGAACAAGTGTGAAACCAACCAAACACAGAGGGCGGGTAAGCAACAGATGATCCGTGCGCTACTCTTTTCGCACCTTCGGTCAAATGTGTCAAATAGATCTGCCAAGACAGCTACCACCGGACTTTCCTTGCTATGGTGGTAGGCAAGGAAAGCGTCGATGGCTGCTAGGCCTACCAAACCATCCACGTTTGGAAAGAGGACGACCCCAAAAATTAGCAAAGCTAACACATCCATAAACGGGACCCATTCTCCATGATTGGCCATACCCCTCGCCTTGTCTTCTAGGTACTTCTATGGTAGGCCCGCTATGCCGTTCCGAGTCTGTTTTATGCGGTCCAAACCTCTTGCTGAATCCTTGACCACAGTTGCAATTCTGCTCAAAGAGGGGAGACACCCGGAGGAAAGATATGGTTTTCTTCCCCCGAGAGGACATCCTAGAATTTCCTCAAATTCTTCAATGGTTGGTACTAATTGGAAGTCCCCGAATGTGAAGCATCTCAAAGGCTGGTCATAGTATTGGGTAAGTGATGCAATGGCTTCTATGGACACCTCTGCTATGGTCAACTCTAAGATCTTTCCGTGAGTCTTGCGGAAGGCTTGCATTTGGAGGGGTTCCATCAACCGCCCTAATTCCTTGATGCTAGTGGTATCTGGGCTTTTGACCTTGACTTGGTAGAACCTCTTGCCGGTTTGATTTGTTCCCATGCTTACTAAAGTGAGATAAAAGCTGGTGCAAATCAAAACTCCGATATCTCATGGGTGGAATGGATGAATGCATGATGGAATGCATATGACACAGATGCAATTTACGAATACGGGGGTCCGGGGAATTTGTCCTCTTCTTAGATACGACGTCTAGGGGTAGCGAAATGCCCCAATGCACGTTTTTAAGAAGGCGACACGGACCCTCCGTTGGTTTGTTTACAGTAGGGATCAAGACAGAACCCATATGCAATGCCTATGCAAAAGACACAATGCGGGAATGTGCACAGTATGACAATATTTACCGAACATAAGCAAAAGGGTATATGATACTCATGCATGGCAGTGTGAAAAATGGCACGCAGCGTGTTTGCTTCGTGCCCCTATTTAAGGGACCTATAAGGGAGAGAACTAACTAGGCTTTTAGCAATAATCCCCAAGGTAGTTATATCTCTCTTGATGGTTTCTAGAGGTATCATCCCCTTTGAAGAACATATTGTAGCAGTAAGGGCTACTAGCAACAATAGGTTTTCAAAGAGAAAAGCTCTAGATGAGGGTTCACCGTAATCAAGCAAGTCGGAGACCTAGCATGATCACAGATTCACCTCCACTCCTTATGCTCCCATGAACCCGGGTATAGGGCCCTTTTTCACTCATAGTGTGTGCAAATAGTGTTGGTGTTTGTGTGCATCAAATGAATAAATATTTACTTCATGCATACCTTTAAAACGCACTAAAAGCAACAAAGAGTTTATATACACAAGAACATGATGAAAGGGAACCAACAAAGGGGTAAGTCACGGTAAAACATTGCACAAAATTAAATGGCCTAACTCTCTAAAAACAGTCCCCAGTGGAGTCGCCAACTGTCGCAACCTACCCTTCGGCGGGAGGGCGACGCGTGACTCGCGGGATGCGTGTTCCACGAAAGGAATACGCGCGGAGTCGCCACCAACGTTTATTTGAGGAAAACGTCGGAAAAACCGGAAAAGACGCGATCTACGAACTTTTTAGTGAACGGTTCGGGAGTTGTATTTACGCACGGGGAAGGTATTAGCACCCCACACGTCCGTCCCAAGGGACGGCAGCCTTTAGTCGAATGTGCAAACATGACTTTGATTTTTTATGTTCCCTTTTTATGTTCTTATATCCTTTATACCCTTTTTATATTTTTTCTTTTTTGTGGTCGACAAGGGTGTTTCCCTTTGCTCCTACGTATTTCTCAATTTGGGATGAGAAAATCAGACCTACGTAGTTCTTTCGGAACAAAGTGTTTGGTTAAGTTGTTTTTGTCTTTTTTGCAAAGTATGTTTTTATTGAACAAAAGGTCATTTAAGGTGTTGAACCATTAAACGGTCTTTTGATTTTGAAAGGGGAGAAACGTTAAGGCTTTGGACCATTAACGATCTCTTGTTTTTGAAAGGAGAGAAACGTTAAGGCATTTGGACCATTAACGATCTCTTGGGGTGGTCGACAAAAGCGGGGCTTTTGCTCCTACGTATCCTCAATGAGGAACTCAGACCTACGTAGTTCTTTCTTATCAAGTGATTCTTTTTTACTTTAAGAGGTGATCATTTTAAGGTGTTGGACCTTAAAAATGATCCATTTTATTTAGTGAGGAAATGAAATGACAAACTTCAAAAACCTATTTTTTATGGACGAGCTTGACTAGGCGAATTGATCTTAGCCTTTAGTTTCACTTTAGTTATTAATCAATTCGATTAAGAATGAGAAATCCCAAAGAGAAAATGTCCACTTGATTTTCCGCTTTATTTTACTAAAAGATGTTTTTTTTTTTATTATTATATTATTTTTTACCTCTTTTTGATTTCCAACGTGGTTACGGCACGACCGAACGGTCGGAATTCATTTTAACCGAAGTTAATGGATAATACGATTCAAACGTTCGGTGGAAATTTATTTTATTTTTAAGTTAAGCGAGAAATGACTTAAGTAAAAGGGCTTAAGCACGTCAA
Source organism: Glycine max (assembly GCF_000004515.6). Lineage (NCBI taxonomy): Eukaryota > Viridiplantae > Streptophyta > Magnoliopsida > Fabales > Fabaceae > Glycine > Glycine max. Next base: position 29,616,835 of record NC_038251.2, read on the forward strand.
CAGGGGGTATAAAAAGTAAACAAAACGAGAATAAAAATGCACGAAACACAATGTGGACCACTACGGGTACATAGAATGAATCGAAAAGCTTGGTTCGAGGTACTTACCCGTTGAAGATCGAAGAACGATGAAGAACGAATGAAGAACGTCGAAGAACGGTTGAAACCTTTGCGAGATTCCTCACGGAAAACGTTACGGAAACGTTTCGGAAGCGCCTCGGCTTAGATTTTCTTCACGGAAACAATTTTTCCAAGCAAATTCGAAAGAGAGAGAAGTGCCTAAGGGGCTGGACCCCTTTCTTCTTCACTTCCTCCCCTATTTATAGCAAAATAGGGGAGGTGGTTGCCGCCCAGCTCGCCCAGGCGAGCAGGGTTGCTTCCTCCAGAAGCAACCGCCTTCTGGAGGAATCTTCTGGAGGGCCCAAGTGGGCCTGGGTGCTATTTGCACCCCCATTTTTACTAAGTACACCCCCTCTGCTATTTTTTGGTGATTCTTTTTTCGTAAAGTTACGGAAACTTACGAATTTCGTAACGATACTTGTTTTCTTTCCGTAATGTTACGGAACCTTGCGGATTACATAATCATCCCCTTTTTGACTTACGGAATGTTACGGAACCTCACTTAATTATGCAACGATGCTTCCATTTGATTTCCGGTGTGTCACGGAAACTTACGGATTGTGCATCAATATATTTTCCGGCATGTCCTGAAATTTCACAAATTGCCTAATGATGGGTGCCAAGCACCTCACGAGGACCAAAGAATGGTCACACGTCATCGAGCAAAGGTCCCCAGACGAAATTAGGGTATGACACCCATGAATTGCGTTTTCGTTCATGTGTCCTCCACCTTCGAGTTTGGGGCTATGCGTAGTGATTGCTTAGTACAATTCTCCATTCTCCACCTTTTCGGAGCCCCATGAATTGCGTTTTCATTCATGTGTCCTCCACCTTCGAGTTTGGAGTTATGCCTAGTGATTGCTTAGTGCAATTCTCCATTCTCCACCTTTTCGGAGCCCCATGAATTGCGTTTTCATTCATGTGTCCTCCACCTTCGAGTTTGGAGCTATGCGTAGTGATTGCTTAGTGCAATTCTCTATTCTCAACCTTTTTCGGAGCCCCATGAATTGCATTTTCGTTCATGTGTCCTCCACCTTCGAGTTTGGAGCTATGCGTAGTGAATGCTTAGTGCAATTCTCCATTCTCAACCTCTTTTTCGGAGCCCCATGAATTGTGTTTTCGTTCATGTGTCCTCCACCTTCGAGATTGGAGCTATGCGTAGTGATTGCTTAGTGAAATTCTCCATTCTCAACCTTTTTCGGAGCCCCATGAATTGCGTTATCGTTCATGTGTCCTCCACCTTTGAGTTTGGAGCTATGCGTAGTGATTGCTAAGTGCAATTCTCCATTCTCAATCTTTTCAGAGCCCCATGAATTGCATTTTCGTTCATGTGTCCTCCACCTTCGAGTTTGGAGCTATGCGTAGTGAATGCTTAGTGCAATTCTCCATTCTCAACCTCTTTTTCGGAGCCCCATGAATTGCGTTTTCGTTCATGTGTCCTCCACCTTCGAGATTGGAGCTATGCGTAGTGATTGCTTAGTGAAATTCTCCATTCTCAACCTTTTTCGGAGCCCCATGAATTGCGTTTTCATTCATGTGTCCTCCACCTTCGAGTTTGGAGCTATGCGTAGTGATTGCTTAGTGCAATTCTCCATTCTCAACCTTTTTCGGAGCCCCATGAATTGCGTTTTCGTTCATGTGTCCTCCACCTTCGAGTTTGGAACTATGCGTAGTGATTGCTTAGTGCAATTCTCCATTCTCAATCTTTTCGGAGCCCCATGAATTGCGTTTTCGTTCATGTATCCTCCACCTTCGAGTTTGGAGCTATGCGTACTGATTGCTTAGTGCAATTCTCCATTCTCAACCCCTTTTTCGGAGCCCCATGAATTGTGTTTTCGTTCATCTGTCCTCCACCTTCGAGTTTGGAGCTATACGTAGTGATTGCTTAGTGAAATTCTACATTCTCAACCTTTTTCGGAGCCCCATGAATTGCGTTTTCGTTCATGTGTCCTCCACCTTCGAGTTTGGAGCTATGCGTAGTGATTGCTTAGTACAATTCTCCATTCTCAATCTTTTCGGAGCCCCATGAATTGCGTTTTCGTTCATGTGTCCTCCACCTTCGAGTTTGGAGCTATGCGTAGTGATTGCTTAGTGCAATTCTCCATTCTCAATCTTTTCGGAGCCCCATGCATTGTATTTTCGTTCATGTGTCCTCCACCTTCGAGTTTGGAGCTATGCGTAGTGATTTCTTAGTGCAATTCTCCATTCTCAACCCCTTTTTCGGAGCCCCATGAATTGTGTTTTCGTTCATGTGTCCTCCACCTTCGAGTTGGGAGCTATGGGTAGTGATTTCTTATTGAAATTCTCCATTCTCAACCTTTTTCGGAGCCCCATGAATTGCGTTTTCATTCATGTGTCCTCCACCTTCGAGTTTGGAGCTATGCATAGTGATTGCTTAGTGCAATTCTCTATTCTCAAACTTTTTCGGAGCCCCATGAATTGCGTTATCGTTCATGTGTCCTCCTCCTTCGAGTTTGGAGCTATGCGTAGTGATTGCTTAGTGCAATTCTCCATTCTCAATCTTTTCGGAGCCCCATGAATTGCGTTTTCGTTCATGTGTCCTCCACCTTCGAGTTTGGAGCTATGCGTAGTGATTGCTTAGTGCAATTCTCCATTCTCAATCTTTTCGGAGCTCCATGAATTGCGTTTTCGTTCATGTGTCCTCCACCTTCGAGTTTGGAGCTATGCGTAGTGATTGCTTAGTGCAATTCTCCATTCTCAATCTTTTCGGATCCCCATGCATTGTATTTTCGTTCATGTGTCCTCCACCTTCGTGTTTGGAGCTATGCGTAGTGATTTCTTAGTGCAATTCTCCATTTCTCAACACCTTTTTCGGAGCCCCATGAATTGTGTTTTCGTTCATGTGTCCTCCACCTTCGAGTTTGGAGCTATGCGTAGTGCTGCTTAGTGTGTTCTCCATTCTCAACCTTTTTCGGAGCCCCATGAATTGCGTTTTCGTTCATGTGTCCTCCACCTTCGAGTTTGGAGCTATGCGTAGTGATTGCTTAGTGCAATTCTCCAGGCTCGATCTTTTCGGAGCCCCATGAATTGCGTTTTCATTCATGTGTCCTCCACCTTCGAGTTTGGAGCTATGCGTAGTGATTGCTTAGTGCAATTCTCCATTCTCAATCTTTTCAGAGCCCCATGAATTGCGTTTTCGTTCATGTGTCCTCCACCTTCGAGTTTGGAGCTATGCGTAGTGATTGCTTAGTGTAGTTCTCCATTCTCAACCCCTTTTTCAGAGCCCCATGAATTGCGTTTTCGTTCATGTGTCCTCCACCTTCGAGTTTGGAGCTATGCGTAGTGATTTCTTAGTGCAATTCTCCATTCTCCATCTTTTCGGAGCCCCATGAATTGCGTTTTCGTTCATGTGTCCTCCAACTTCGAGTTTGGAGCTATGCGTAGTGATTGCTTAGTGTAGTTCTGCATTCTCAACCCCTTTGGCGGAGCCCTATGAATTGTGTCGTCATTCATGTGTCCTCCATCTTCGAGTGAGGAGCTATGCGTAGTGATTGCTTAGTGAAATTCTCCATTCTCAACCTTTTACGGAGCCCCATGAATTGCGTCTTCGTTCATGTGTCCTCCACCTTCGAGTAGGGAGCTATGCTTAGTGATTGCTTAGTGCAATCCTCCATTCTCCATCTTTACGGAGCCCCATGAATTGCGTATACGTGCATGTGTCCTCCACCTTCGAGTATGGAGCTATGCGTAGTGATTGCTTAGTGTAATTCTCCATTCTCAACCCTTTAGGAGCACCCCCATTAATCGAGACATCGAACATTTCTCCACCAACTACGAAGTAAGCAGCTATTCCGTAGTTGACTGCTTAGTCGCAATTCCTCCATTCATTCATCTTTACGGCACCCCTATTAAACTTCTCCATAGTTCATGCGTCCTCCAACTTACGA
>NC_038251.2:29640472-29642029 GCF_000004515.6 Glycine max
TTGCGTTTTCGTTCATGTGTCCTCCACCTTCGAGTTTGGAGCTATGCGTAGTGATTGCTTAGTGCAATTCTCCATTCTCAATCTTTTCGGAGCCCCGATGAATTGCATTTTCATTCATGTGTCCTCCACCTTCGAGTTGGGAGCTATGCGTAGTGATTGCTTAGTGCAATTGTCCATTCTCCGCCTTTTCGGAGCCCCATTAATTGCGTTTCCATTCATGTGTCCTCCACCTTCGAGTTTGGAGCTATGCGTAGTGATTGCTTAGTGCAATTCTCCATTCTCAATCTTTTCGGAGCCCCATGAATTGCGTTTTCGTTAATGTGTCCTCCACCTTCGACTTTGGAGCTATGCGTAGTGATTGCTTAGTGAAATTCTCCATTCTCAATCTTTTCGGAGCCCCATGAATTGCGTTTTCATTCATGTGTCCTCCACCTTCGAGTTTGGACATATGCGTAGTGATTGCTTAGTGCAATTCTCCATTCTCAACCTTTTTCGGAGCCCCATGAATTGCGTTTTCGTTCATGCGTCCTTCACCTTCGAGTTTGGAGCTATGCGTAGTGATTGCTTAGTGCAATTCTCCATTCTCATTCTTTTCGGAGCCCCATGAATTGCGTTTTCGTTCATGTGTCCACCACCTTCGGGTTTGGAGCTATGCGTAGTGATTGCTTAGTGCAATTCTCCATTCTCAATCTTTTCGGAGCCCCATGAATTGCATTTTCGTTCATGTGTCCTCCACCTTCGAGTTTAGAGCTATGCGTAGTGATTGCTTAGTGCAATTCTCCATTCTCAACCCCTTTTTCGGAGCCCCATGAATTGTGTTTTCGTTCATTTGTCCTCCACCTTCATGTTAGGAGCTATGCGTAGTGATTGCTTAGTGAAATTCTACATTCTCAACCTTTTTCGGAGCCCCATGAATTGCGTTTTCGTTCATGTGTCCTCCACCTTCGAGTTTGGAACTATGCGTAGTGATTGCTTAGTGCAATTCTCCATTCTCAATCTTTTCGGAGCCCCATGAATTGCGTTTTCGTTCATGTGTCCTCCACCTTCGAGTTTGGAACTATGCGTAGTGATTGCTTAGTGCAATTCTCCATTCTCAATCTTTTCGGAGCCCCATGAATTGCGTTTTCATTCATGTGTCCTCCACCTTCGAGTTTGGAGCTATGCGTAGTGATTGCTTAGTGCAATTCTCCATTCTCCATCTTTTCGGAGCCCCATGAATTGCGTTTTCATTCATGTGTCCTCCACCTTCGAGTTTGGAGCTATGAGTAGTGATTGCTTAGTGCAATTCTCCATTCTCAATCTTTTCGGAGCCCCATGAATTGCGTTTTCGTTCAAGTGTCCTCCACCATCGAGTTGAGTGCTATGCGTAGTGATTGCTTAGTGCAATTCTCCATTCTCCATCTTTTCGGAGCCCCATGAATTGCGTTTTCATTCATGTGTCCTCCACCTTCGAGTTTGGAGCTATGAGTAGTGATTGCTTAGTGCAATTCTCCATTCTCAATCTTTTCGGAGCCCCATGAATTGCGTTTTCGTTCATGTGTCCTCCACCTTCGATTT
>NC_038251.2:29642351-29644298 GCF_000004515.6 Glycine max
GATTGCTTAGTGCAATTCTCTATTCTCAATCTTTTCGGAGACCCATGAATTGCGTTATCATTCATGTGTCCTCCACCTTTGAGTTTGGAGCTACGCGTAGTGATTGCTTAGTGCAATTCTCCATTCTCAATCTTTTCGGAGCCCCATGAATTGCGTTTTCGTTCATGTGTCCTCCACCTTCGAGTTTGGAGCTATGCGTAGTGATTGCTTAGTGCAACTCTCCATTCTCCATCTTTTAGGAGCCCCATGAATTGCGTTTTCTTTCATGTGTACTCCACCTTCGAGTTTGGAGCTGTGAGTAGTGATTGCTTAGTGCAATTCTCCATACTCAATCTTTTCGGAGCCCGATGAATTGCGTTTTCGTTCATGTGTCCTCCACCATCGAGTTTGGAGCTATGCGTAGTGATTGCTTAGTGCAATTCTCCATTCTCAATCTTTTTGGAGCCCCATGAATTGCATTTTCGTTCATGTGTCCTCCACCATCGAGTTTGGAGCTATGCGTAGTTATTGCTTAGTGCAATTCTCCATTCTCAACCCCTTTTTCGGAGCCCCATGAATTGTGTTTTCGTTCATGTGTCCACCACCTTCGAGTTTGGAGCTATGCGTAGTGATTGCTTAGTGCAATTCTCCATTCTCAATCTTTTCGGAGCCCCATGAATTGCGTTTTCGTTCATGTGTCCACCACCTTCGAGTTTGGAGCTCTGCGTAGTGATTGCTTAGTGCAATTCTCCATTCTCAACCCCTTTTTCGGAGCCCCATGAATTGTGTTTTCGTTCATGTGTCCTCCACCTTCGAGTTTGGAGCTATACGTAGTGATTGCTTAGTGAAATTCTACATTCTCAACCTTTTTTGGAGCCCCATGAATTGCGTTTTCATTCATGTGTCCTCCACCTTCGAGTTTGGAACTATGCGTAGTGATTGCTTAGTGCAATTCTCCATTCTCAATCTCTTCGGAGCCCCATGAATTGCGTTTTCGTTCATGTGTCCTCCACCTTCGAGTTTGGAGCTATGCGTAGTGATTGCTTAGTGCAATTCTCCATTGTCATCCCCTTTTTCGGAGAACCATGAATTGTGTTTTCGTTCATGTGTCCTCCACCTTCGAGTTTGGAGCTATACGTAGTGATTGCTTAGTGAAATTCTTCATTCTCAACCTTTTTCGGAGCCCCATGAATTGCGTTTTCGTTCATGTGCCCTCCACCTTCTAGTTTGGAAGTATGCGTAGTGATTGCTTACTGAAATTCTCTATTCTCAATCATTTCGGAGACCCCTGAATTGCGTTATCATTCATGTGTCCTCCACCTTTGAGTTTGGAGCTACGCGTAATGATTGCTTAGTGCAATTCTCCATTCTCAATCTTTTCGGAGCCCCATGAATTGCGTTTTCGTTCATGTGGCCTCCACCTTCCAGTTTGGAGCTATGCAGGTTGATTGCTATTCTGAACTCTCCATTCTCCATATTTTAATTTTTTCCAATAATTGCGTTTTCTTTCATGTGTATACCACCTTCAAGTTTGGAGCTGTGAGTAGTGAAAGTTTAATAAAAATAACCTTACGTAATAAATTCGGAGGCAAAAGAATTGATAACTTTTTAAAATTCAAACTTATAATTTTTTTTGACAGAATATCTAAAGATGGAATTGAGAAAAACTACATCCTGGTACTTTTAATAAATAGATCACTCAAAACAAAATCTATTGATTCATTTCCATACCTTAGACATAATTTGCAATAAAATTGAAATACATAGCTTTACCATTGTACCACAAAAATAAATAGACTTACCATAATAGATTTGAATTTATTTCACATACCTAACTAAATTTGAATTATATTACTGCACATTTTTTTATAATTTATATGCTCAGATTTAACGCATTATCCTTGTGTGCATAAAATGATAAATCGATTCCTACATAGACTCTCTCTACGTACGTACATCATCTTGGTG
>NC_038251.2:29644546-29671568 GCF_000004515.6 Glycine max
CGATCACGCCCTCAACTAGCTAATGCGTAGTGATTGCTTAGTGCAATTCTCCATTCTCAACCCCTTTTTCGGAGCCCCATGAATTGTGTTTTCGTTCATGTGTCCACCACCTTCGAGTTTGGAGCTATGCGTAGTGATTGCTTAGTGCAATTCTCCATTCTCAATCTTTTCGGAGCCCCATGAATTGCGTTTTCGTTCATGTGTCCACCACCTTCGAGTTTGGAGCTATGCGTAGTGATTGCTTAGTGCAATTCTCCATTCTCAACCCCTTTTTCGGAGCCCCATGAATTGTGTTTTCGTTCATGTGTCCTCCACCTTAGAGTTTGGAGCTATACGTAGTGATTGCTTAGTGAAATTCTACATTCTCAACCTTTTTCGGAGCCCTATGAATTGCGTTTTCGTTCATGTGTCCTCCACCTTCGAGTTTGGAGCTATGCCTAGTGATTGCTTAGTGCAATTCTCCATTCTCCATCTTTTCGGAGCCCCATGAATTGCGTTTTCATTCATGTGTCCTCCACCTTTGAGTTTGGAGCTACGCGTAGTGATTGCTTAGTGCATTTCTCCATTCTCAATCTTTTCGGAGCCCCATGAATTGCGTTTTGGTTCATGTGTCCTCCACCTTCGAGTTTGGAGCTATACGTAGTGATTGCTTAGTGCAATTCTCCATTCTCAATCTTTTCGGAGCCCCATGAATTGCGTTTTCGTTCATGTGTCCACCACCTTCGGGTTTGGAGCTATGCGTAGTGATTGCTTAGTGGAATTCTCCATTTTCAATCTTTTTCGGAGCCCCATGAATTGCATTTTCGTTCATGTGTCCTCCACCTTCGAGTTTGGAGCTATGCGTAGTGATTGCTTAGTGCAATTCTCCATTCTCAACCCCTTTTTCGGAGCCCCATGAATTGTGTTTTCGTTCATGTGTCTTCCACCTTCAAGTTTGGCGCTCTGCGTAGTGATTGCTTAGTGAAATTCTACATTCTCAACCTTTTTCGGAGCCCCATGAATTGCGTTTTCGTTCATGTGTCCTCCACCTTCGAGTTTGGAACTATGCGTAGTGATTGCTTAGTGAAATTCTCCATTCTCAATCTTTTCGGAGCCCCATGAATTGCGTTATCGTTAATGTGTCCTCCACCTTTGAGTTTGGAGCTACGCGTAGTGATTGCTTAGTGCAATTCTCCATTCTCAATCTTTGCGGAGCCCCAAGAATTGCGTTTTCGTTCATGTGTCCTCCACCTTCGAGTTTGGAGCTATACGTAGTGATTGCTTAGTGCAATTCTCCATTCTCCATCTTTTCGGAGCCCCATGAATTGCGTTTTCATTCATGTGTCCTCCACCTTCGAGTTTGGAGCTATGAGTAGTGATTGCTTAGTGCAATTCTCCATTCTCAATATTTTCGGAGCCCCATGAATTGCGTTTTCGTTCATGTGTCCTCCACCATCTAGTTTGGAGCTATGCGTAGTGATTGCTTAGTGCAATTCTCCATTCTCAACCCCTTTTTCAGAGCCCCATGAATTGTGTTTTCGTTCATGTGTCCACCACCTTCGAGTTTGGAGCTATGCGTAGTGATTGCTTAGTGCAATTCTCCATTCTCAATCTTTTCGGAGCCCCATGAATTGCGTTTTCGTTCATGTGTCCACCACCTTCGAGTTTGGAGCTATGCGTAGTGATTGCTTAGTGCAATTCTCCATTCTCAATCCTTTTTTCGGAGCCCCATGAATTGTGTTTTCGTTCATGTGTCCACCACCTTCGAGTTTGGAGCTATGCGTAGTGATTGCTTAGTGCAATTCTCCATTCTCAACCCCTTTTTCGGAGCCCCATGAATTGTGTTTTCGTTCATGTGTCCACCACCTTCGAGTTTGGAGCTATGCGTAGTGATTGCTTAGTGCAATTCTCCATTCTCAACCCCTTTTTCGGAGCCCCATGAATTGTGTTTTCGTTCATGTGTCCTCCACCTTCGAGTTTGGAGCTATACGTAGCGATTGCTTAGTGCAATTCTCCATTCTCAACCCCTTTTTCGGAGCCCCATGAATTGTGTTTTCGTTCATGTGTCCTCCACCTTCGAGTTTGGAGCTATGCGTAGTGATTGCTTAGTGAAATTCTCCATTCTCAACCTTTTTCGGAGCCCCATGAATTGCGTTTTCATTCATGTGTCCTCCACCTTCGAGTTTGGAGCTACACGTAGTGATTGCTTAGTGCAATTCTCCATTCTCCATCTTTTCGGAGCCCCATGAATTGCGTTTTCATTCATGTGTCCTCCACCTTCGAGTTTGGAGCTACACGTAGTGATTGCTTAGTGCAATTCTCCATTCTCCATCTTTTCGGAGCCCCATGAATTGCGTTTTCATTCATGTGTCCTCCACCTTCGAGTTTGGAACTCTGCGTAGTGATTGCTTAGTGCAATTCTCCATTCTCAATCTTTTCGGAGCCCCATGAATTGCGTTTTCGTTCATGTGTCCTCCACCTTCGAGTTTGGAGCTATGCGTAGTGATTGCTTAGTGAAATTCTCCATTCTCAACCTTTTTCGGAGCCCCATGAATTGCGTTTTCGTTCATGTGTCCTCCACCTTCGAGTTTGGAACTATGCGTAGTGATTGCTTAGTGCAATTCTCCATTCTCAATCTTTTCGGAGCCCCATGAATTGCGTTATCGTTCATGTGTCCTCCACTCTTGAGTTTGGAGCTACGCGTAGTGATTGCTTAGAGCAATTCTCTATTCTCAATCTTTTCGGAGCCCAATGAATTGCGTTTTCGTTCATGTGTCCACCACCTTCGAGTTTGGAGCTATGCGTAGTGATTGCTTAGTGCAATTCTCCATTCTCAATCTTTTCGGAGCCCCATGAATTGCGTTTCCATTCATGTGTCCTCCACCCTTAAGTTTGGAGCTACGCGTAGTGATTGCTTAGAGCAATTCTCTATTCTCAATCTTTTCGGAGCCCAATGAATTGCGTTTTCGTTCATGTGTCCACCACCTTCGAGTTTGGAGCTATGCGTAGTGTCGCAACCTACCCTTCGGCGGGAGGGCGACGCGAGACTCGCGGGATGCGTGTTCCATGAAAGGAATACGCGCGGAGTCGCCACCAACGTTTATTTGAGGAAAACGTCGGAAAAACCGGAAAAGACGCGATCTACGAACTTTTTAGTGAAAGGTTCGGGAGTTGTATTTACGCACGGGGAAGGTATTAGCACCCGACACGCCCGTCCCAAGGGACGGCAGCCTTTAATCAAATGTGCAAACATGACTTTGATTTTTATGTTCCTTTTATGTTCTTGTATCCTTTATATATTTTTTCTTTTTTGCGGTCGACAAGGGTGTTTCCCTTTGCTCCTACGTATTCCTCAATTTGGGATGAGAAAATCAGACCTACGTAGTTCTTTTCTTTTGTCAAGTGATTCTTTTTTACTTAAGTGGTGATCATTTTAAGGCGTTGGACCTTAAAAATGATCCATTTTACTTAGTGAGAAATTGAAATGACAAACTTCAAAAGCCTATTTTTGTGGACGAGCTTGACTAGGCGAGTTGATTTTAGCCTTAGTTTCACTTTAGTTATTAATCAATTCGATTAAGAATGAGAAATCCCAAAGAGAAAACGTCCGATTGATTTTCCGCTTTATTTTACTAAAAGATGTCTTTTTGATTATTATATTATTTTTTACCTCTTTTTGATTTCCAACGTGGTTACGGCATGACCGAACGGTCGGAATTTATTTTAACCGAAGTTAATGGATAATACAATTCAAATGTTCGGTGGAAATTTATTTTATTTTTAAGTTAAGCGAGAAATGACTTAAGTAAAGTGGCTTAAGCACGTCAACAGGGGGTATAAAAAGTAAACAAAACGAGAATAAAAATGCACGAAACACAATGTGGACCACTACGGGTACATAGAATGAATCGAAAAGCTTGGTTCGAGGTACTTACCCGTTGAAGATCGAAGAACGATGAAGAACGAATGAAGAACGTCGAAGAACGGTTGAAAGCTTTGCGAGATTCCTCACGGAAAACGTTACGGAAACGTTTCGGAAGCGCCTCGGCTTAGATTTTCTTCACGGAAACAATTTTTCCAAGCAAATTCGAAAGAGAGAGAAGTGCCTAAGGGGCTGGACCATTTCCTTCTTCCCTTCCTCCCCTATTTATAGCAAAATAGGGGAGGTGGTTGCCGCCCAGCTCGCCCAGGCGAGCTCAGCTCGCCCAGGCGAGCAGGGTTGCTTCCTCCAGAAGCAACCGCCTTCTGGAGGAATCTTCTGGAGGGCCCAAATGGGCCTGGGTGCTATTTGCACCCCCATTTTTACTAAGTACACCCCCCTCTGCTGTTTTTTGGTGATTCTTTTTTCGTAAAGTTACGGAAACTTACGAATTTCGTAACGATACTTGTTTTCTTTCCGTAATGTTACGGAACCTTGCGGATTACATAATCATCCCCTTTTTGACTTACGGAATGTTACGGAACCTCACTTAATTATGCAACGATGCTTCCATTTGATTTCCAGTGTGTCACGGAAACTTACGGATTGTGCATCAATATTTTTTTGGTTTTTCGGCATGTCCTGGAATTTCATAAATTGCCTAATGATGGGTGCCAAGCACCTCACAAGGACCAAAGAATGGTCGCATGTCATCAAGGACCGTAAGGTATCTCCGCGTATCATGTGTGCAGAATGACCAAACTTGGTCTCTGCGTGCCAACGGACACGACTGTGTCTGAATGGCAAAGGGGTGCGGATAACCGTAAGGTATCTCCGCGTATCATGTGTGCAGAATGACCAAACTTGGTCTCTGCGTGCCATCGGACACGACTGTGTCTGAATGGCAAAGGGGTGCGGATAACCGTAAGGTATCTCTGCGTATCATGTGTGCAGAATGACCAAACTTGGTCTCTGTGTGCCAACGGACACGACTGTGTCTGAATGGCAAAGGGGTGCGGATAACCGTAAGGTATCTCCGCGTATCATGTGTGCAGAATGACCAAACTTGGTCTCTGCGTGCCAACGGACACGACTGTGTCTGAATGGCAAAGGGGTGCGGATAACCGTAAGGTATCTCCGCGTATCATGTGTGCAGAATGACCAAACTTGGTCTCTGCGTGCCAACGGACACGACTGTGTCTGAATGGCAAAGGGGTGCGGATAACCGTAAGGTATCTCCGCGTATCATGTGTGCAGAATGACCAAACTTGGTCTCTGCGTGCCAACGGACACGACTGTGTCTGAATGGCAAAGGGGTGCGGATAACCGTAAGGTATCTCCGCGTATCATGTGTGCAGAATGACCAAACTTGGTCTCTGCGTGCCAACGGACATGACTGTGTCTGAATGGCAAAGGGGTGCGGATAACCGTAAGGTATCTCCGCGTATCATGTGTGCAGAATGACCAAACTTGGTCTCTGCGTGCCATCGGACACGACTGTGTCTGAATGGCAAAGGGGTGCGGATAACCGTAAGGTATCTCCGCGTATCATGTGTGCAGAATGACCAAACTTGGTCTCTGCGTGCCAACGGACACGACTGTGTCTGAATGGCAAAGGGGTGCGGATAACCGTAAGGTATCTCCGCGTATCATGTGTGCAGAATGACCAAACTTGGTCTCTGCGTGCCAACGGACACGACTGTGTCTGAATGGCAAAGGGGTGCGGATAACCGTAAGGTATCTCCGCGTATCATGTGTGCAGAATGACCAAACTTGGTCTCTGCGTGCCAACGGACACGACTGTGTCTGAATGGCAAAGGGGTGCGGATAACCGTAAGGTATCTCCGCGTATCATGTGTGCAGAATGACCAAACTTGGTCTCTGCGTGCCATCGGACACGACTGTGTCTGAATGGCAAAGGGGTGCGGATAACCGTAAGGTATCTCCGCGTATCAGCTTTTGAGTCATGGCAACAAAAGGCGGTGTGGTCGACAAAAGCGAGGCTCTTGCTCCTACGTATCCTCCAATGAGGAACTCAGACCTACGTAGTTCTGGATAATTGGTGAGACTTGAAAAAGTCTCGGTGTTTTCTTTGCTAAAATGCAAACATGCTTTAGTAAAGAGATAAATATTCCAACTGATTAGAGCAGCATACGCTTTTTTGAGTGGAAAACAATGCGTTTACCGGGGAAGGAGAGTCTGCTGATGAAATCCCCCCATAACCATAAATGAGATTTTGGAGGTTAGCATTTCGTTTCTAAATGAACATTTAGAGGAAACACTGGGTTCGACAAAAATAGAAGAAATCCTCTCAAAGTGTATCAATCTCGCACAGGTAAGTGTTTCATCCTAATTCCGAACCATAGATATGTCATGACTTGACTTTGCAAATTATTTCCTATCAAATCAAAAATTACATGCGTGATCATGGATCAATAGGGCTTCCCTTAGGAATGGGTTCTTTTGGTGGGTTTTTCGGCTTTTGTGTGTTTTTGGCTTTTGATTTTTTGTTTTTGTTTAGTGTGGGGCGAAAAAGTCGCTAGCGCACTGATTTTGGTTGGCAATTAAAGGGAGAAGACCATTTTAGGTCATGGTTTCCTTTCCTTCTTTTTGTTCATTTGGTGATAATTTTGTATTGTTCAGATATTGTCCGGTCTAAAGACCTCTCTGCACATTTCTTCTGGTTTCTTTGACCAGGAGCTTTCTTCTTTTTTTTTTTTTTTTTTTTTTTTTTCTTTGGTTGGGACTTTTCTTTCTTTTCTTTTTTCTTTCTCCCTCTCTTTGATTGGGAATTTCCTTGTTTCCTTTTTTCCTTTGATTGGAAATTTTCCTTCTCTTTTTCTTTGATTGGAAATTTCCCTTCTATTCTTTTTTGCTTCCGAGGGTAAGGATTGACATTCTCACCCTGGGTCAAGGTTTATGGTGAGTCAGGATCTTGGCTCAAGACTTGTAGAATGGCTAGGCATGGTACATGTCAGGGTTTGGTTTGGTTCAAGGATAAAAGGGATGCCCCACATTATTTCCATGACACAAATGCAAAAATGATGATCTGGAAACTTTATGCAAAACTGGTCATGCATGCACCTATGCGGACACTCAAGTGTCAAATTTTTATGGTCATGTGATGCTAGGGTTCAGGATTCATTTCCTCTATTTTAGTCAACCCAACGTTTCCAAAATATGTTCTTTTATCAATTTGTGCATTCATCCGAGTCCATTTCGGGCGTCTGGGAAAATCTTCACAGCATTCACCCTTCAGGTGTATACACATTTTCCAAAAATTGGTTATGATCAAAGAATTTTTTTTCAAAGAAAAGTTGGAAATCGTCTCTTTTCAAAAGCATGTTGGTTTTTCAGCTTAACAACTTATTTTTTTCTTTTTTCTACCTTTTTCCTTACTTGCCTTTTTTTTTTTCTTATTTGCTCTCTTTTTCTTTTCACTTTCTTTTCTTTTCTATTTCATTTTCTTTCCTTTTCTATTTTTATTTTTATCATGATTTTTTTGTTTATTTTACATATATACTTTTGGGACGATGTTCCTAAACGAAGAACTCTACACGGTTCCAGAATTTCAAACATCATCGATAGTAATGATATATAAATACTAACGCAACGATCTAAACAAAATGTATGCGCTGTACAAATGACAATTGAAACAACAAAAACAAACATTAGTCTCTCAAGTCAAAACAATAACATAGAATAAAAATGACAAAAGAGATATGAAAGAAAACATGAATCTGGGGATCTCCCAGTCACGTGTCTCCACTCCCTCCCAAGAAGTCAAGCAAATCAGCCATCTCCTCATCCTCGTGGGCTTCTTCTCCATCGCCGGGAGCTTCTGGGGGTGCCTCTCCGGCTTGGGCCTCGGGCCAATCTCCGGGCCATGCAACCTCTGCCCTGAACTGGTCTGGAGTAGGGCATGAAAAAGGGGCGAAGCCCTGGCTCTGCATGCTAAGGCTCATCTGGTACAGACAATCATGGGTCCGTACATGTGCTCGGTGGTTGGCCGCCTGCTGGCGAACCAAATGCCGTAAATACTGCTCCATGTCAAATGCCCCAGCCTGGCCAGCCTGATGAGGTGGTGGTGGCGCGCCTGCGGCCTGTGGAGCATCACCCTGAGCCTGTCTCTGGGTACAGTACTTCTCAATAAAAGCCCGGGTGATGGGCGGCCGAATCACCTTGGTAGGTGCAACGGGGACTCCGAACGACTGGCAGAGTCCTGTGATTAGTGCGGGGAATCCTAGGGCCCTGTTGGACTTATCTGGGTCCAAAGGGTGCCTAGTGGGCGCCATACCTGCAAAAATATAGATGGCATCAGCGATCAACTGAGCCACGTGGATGCTCATCCGTGTCAGGATGGCGTACACCAGCTGGCACTTAGGCATGGGGAGGTCGGAATTATGATCGGTGGGCAGGATGTTGCTGAGGAGCAACGTCATCCATATCTGGGTCAGGGTGGTCATATTGGTGCGCATGATTCGCACTCGCCTCCCTGCAGCAGTCCGGGCAAAATCCTGCCCCGGTATACATAGCAGCTGGGCGATGGCCTCCTCATCGAACCCATCAGACCGGTTCCTCCTCTGGCCATACTCGCATTCCTGGCCCTCTTCCAACACCATCGGATATCCCAGGAGCTGGCTGATAGCGTCGGCATCGAACGGGATCCACTGACCCCTAACCCAGGATCTCATGTCACGCACGCCCTCCTCTGTTGGCCAAGCATTGGCATAAAATTCAAGGACTATTTCTGGATCAAACTTGGCCATAGGAGTAACCAGTGGTGCCCACCGCCGGCGCCCTATTTCCTCCTGAAGATCAGTATACTCGTCGTCCCTGAGCTGGACGCGTCGCTCCCGGAGAAACGACCATCCCTTGATGGCTTCGAAGCGCTGCTGGTGTACAACGCTCCTAAAGCGGTGACTGTCGTACTCTGGGGCGGAACTAGTTCCTTCGGCCGCCTTGTCCTTCCTGGACCTCTTTGAGGCAAGCTTCCTCGGGGCCATTCCTGCGAAGGCAAATATTTGGAAAGTTAATTTTAGTGGGACATTACTCTTAAAGCAAAAATGGCATGTAACCTCCTCCCATAAATACAAACATCAATGTAAATTTAGAGCAAGCTTATGCGCCTATTCCCTTACCAACGTTCTCTTGCACAAGACATTCAACCGAAAAAATGCACCCATACACAATCAAGGCAGCTTCGTTACCTAGATTATTTACACGTACCTCCAAGGTGTATTTGTTACTTACATCACACACATCTCCTTGGCTAAATTCACATACATGCATACTCAAAGCATTTTGGGGCACCAAAAATTGCACCTGTGCACATCTTGGTGTTTCTAACACCTATACATACGCAAACTTCATGATGAATCTTGACTATCCACACAATAAGGTGCTACATTTCATGCTCTTTTCAAGTTTTTGCTACCTAAAGCCGCATGCAAATTCGAGCATATTTTCCTTTGCTGACTAAAATTGCATTCAAATTTAAAAGGTATATTTTTTGTAATATGTTTTCTTCACATAACATGCAACATATTTATATATATTTTTTGTGAGACATTTTTGACTACCAAAAATTATATATACATACATTCAAGTATTTTGCTATTCATACCCAAAGTGCAAATTGCCAAAGGTATCTTGCTACCTATTCTAAACCTACACATTCATGACGAGCACAATTCCTAAACAGCTAGGCGTAGGGAAAAAATTATAGTGTGGCCCATAGCTGATTGCTGGCCAAAAAGGGTAACCTTACCCAATATGCATCTCCTTTTGTATTCTTTTTGCATAAAATTTTAGTTTCTAGGCCTAGGATATATGTGGGGCAATTACTCTAGCCTTTTTCGGGAATGAATACATGTTCCAAAAATAGGAACTATGTACAAACCAAAATGCCCCACGGGTTGTTTCCTTACAAAAGTCACGCGCTAATGCCATTGAGGCATTTCACCGAACACTTGGTGGGCGCGCGTTTAGGCGTCAATAGCAAGAGAACGGGGACAATGTGGCATGTCCCATTGCTTCAAAATGCATCATAGGCCTAGGGCCATCTCATACAAACCCCCAATTCAAACCAATCAAGCAAGAAAACAAACCAAAATTGCCCCACATATTTGAGCACACTCCCACAATTTAGAGCACCAAAAGGAGATCAAAATACACCAAGGAAAAGCTAGAAAGCTTAGGGATGGAATACTTACTTGTTGGTGATGAACAAAAGCGCAAAACGGAATCAAAAAATGCGAAAAAGGATGGCCCTAGGGCTGCAAATTCGTCAATCCCGTGGGTATGGCTTTTGAAAAGGGGGGAAAAGAGGTTTTTGAATGTGAAAACGCCCCCCCTTTCGTCATTTTTATAATTTGGTGCAGGGGTGGCTCGCCCAGGCGAGCCCAGCTCGCCCAGGCGAGCTAACCATTTTTTTTTTTTTTTTTTTATTTTATTTTATTTTATTTTTTTGAGGGGAACATTAGCCATGTCCCCTCCCTTCTCATGGATTAGCATTTTGCCTAACTTGAACTTACTTAGGTTAGAATTTAGGCGTTGATTACTTATTTTATTATTACTCTTTTCCTTTTTAAAACAAGCAAATAGTAAAAGAAAGCTGCAAAATACAAAGGATACGGGGCTGCCTTGCAGCGACATTCCCTGCCTGTTTCGCACAGAGCAAGGGCAACGATCGGTCGGTCGTGACCCCATCCCCGCTTGCGTTCATCCTTAAGTACCTGCAAGTAATAAACAACCAGGTATGGCCAATCTTGACCGCATCATTACCTTACCTTGATTGGTTTCTGCCGTTCATGTTTTGTCTCCCCTCCAGAAGGTAGCCCAAGGTGATCCTGCCCCTGTTTTACCACAACAATATACATGCGTATGCGTATGCGTATGCATGGATGTTTTCAAACGCAGAAAATTTAGGGAAAGTTGGTTCAGGTTCAATTCTAATTAAGCGCCTGGGGGATCCCATGAACTGAGCGGAAGGGCTCAGGTGATCACAGATTAATGCAAGGTGTGAAACTAACGTGAGGACTAAAAGCCTCGAATCCACGTTCATTTCTTTGAAAGATTGTAACGAGAGATACAACAGACAGGAAATCCCAGGGGGAAATCCAGAAAACGCATAAAGATAAAGAACATGCAGCGACATCCTTAATTGCCCCAGCTTCTAAGCATAATATTGTTTGACGACATCAGAGTTCACGGGTGAAGTTAGCTCTTCGCCATCCATGTTGGTAAGCACCAGGGCTCCTCCGGAAAAAGCCCTCTTCACAACAAAAGGCCCTTCGTAGTTCGGGGCCCATTTCCCTCGATGGTCCTTGACAGCATGGGACATTTTCTTTAGCACAAGGTCTCCCTCATGGAACTTGCGGAAGCGTACTTTCTTGTCGAATGCACTCTTCATTCTTTGCTGGTATAAGCGCCCATGACTCATGGCCGTTAAGCGCTTACCCTCAATGAGGTTGAGCTGATCGTAGCGTGTTTGAGCCCACTCTGATTCCTTTAACCCGGATTCTGCCAAGATCCTTAATGACGGGACTTCTACCTCAAACGGTAACACCGCCTCCATCCCATATACCAATGAGAATGGCGTTGCCCCAGTTGACGTTCGCACTGAAGTCCGGTAACCGTGTAACGCGAATGGGAGCATCTCGTGCCAATCCTTGTATGACACGGTCATCTTTTGGATAATCTTTTTGATATTCTTATTGGCCGCTTCCACGGCTCCATTCATCTTTGGCTGGTAGGGCGTGGAATTGTGATGCTGGATTTTAAACTCCTCGCACATTTCCCCCATCATCTTGTTATTCAGGTTGGTGCCGTTGTCCGTGATAATCTTCCTTGGCGAACCATATCGGCAGATGATCTCCTTCTTAATGAACCTGACCACCACATTCCTCGTGACATTGGTATATGAAGCCGCCTCGACCCACTTGGTGAAATAATCTATTGCTACGAGGATGAAGCGATGACCATTCGAGGCCTTGGGCTCAATGGCCCCGATGACATCTATTCCCCACATGGAGAAAGGCCAAGGGGCGGACATGACATTCAGAGGATATGGTGGGGCATTGACATTATCTGCGAATGCTTGACATTTGTGGCACTTCCTCACATGGACACAACAATCACTTTCCATGGTAAGCCAGTAATAACCTGCTCTTAAGATCTTCCTGGCCATAGCATGCCCGTTGGCGTGTGTTCCAAACGAGCCCTCATGGACTTCCTCGATCATGTGATTTGCCTCCTTGGCATCCACACATCGCAGGAGTGTCATGTCGTGATTTCTCTTATACAGTGTGCCTCCGCTCATGAAGAAACTGGCTGCCAACCTCCTCAATGTCCTTTTATCGTTGTCGGCAATCTCTGGCGGGTATTCTCTGCTTTCGACATATCGCTTGATGTCGTAATACCAGGGCTTTCCGTCCCGTTCCTCTTCCACTTGGCAACAATGTGCGGGTTTGCCACGACACTGAAATTCAATGTAGGGTAGGTCCCCGTGCGGTGTTAGCTGGAACATAGATGCCAATGTAGCAAGTGCATCCGCCATTTGATTTTCCTCGCGGGGAACATGATGGAAGGAGATCTCGTCGAAAGTCTCAGCCAACTCCTTGATGTAGGCTTTGTAGGGTATCAGCTTGGGATCTCTAGTTTCCCATTCTCCTCTCAGCTGATGGATTACCAACGCTGAGTCGCCGTACACCTTGAGTAGTTTGACATCGGAGTCAATTGCTGCCTGGACGGCTAGAGCACATGCTTCATATTCGGCCATGTTGTTGGTGCAGTCGAATCCTAGCCTGGCTGTGAAAGGTACACATTGATTGTCCGGAGAGATCAACACTGCCCCCACGCCATGACCTAGAATGTTTGACGCTCCGTCAAACCATACAGTCCATTTGTCCCGATCTTCGTCCAACTTTTCCTCGAACAAGGCCATGATGTCCTCATCCGGGAATTCCGGATGCATGGGCTGGTAGTCGTTAAGAGGCTGTTGAGCCAAATAATCTGCCAAAGCGCTTCCTTTTATCGCCTTTTGGGTGACGTAGACTATATCAAACTCAGATAGCAAGACTTGCCACCGGGCGATTCGTCCTGTGAGAGCTGGCTTTTCAAAGATGTACTTAACCGGGTCCATTTTGGATATCAACCAGGTAGTATGACTCAGCATGTACTGCCTTAAGCGATGGGATGCCCATACTAAAGCACAACACGTTCTTTCGAGCAAGGAGTAATTCATCTCACAGGTCGTGAACTTCTTACTTAGGTAGTAAACAGCGCGCTCTTTCTTCCCAGATTCGTCATGTTGCCCCAGCATACACCCCATTGACTCGTCCAAGATTGTCATGTACAAAATGAGAGGCCTTCCAGGTACCGGTGGCATAAGCACGGGAGGATTCATTAGGCACTTTTTGATCCTTCCAAAAGCCTCTTGGCAATCCTCATTCCACCGGTCAGTTTGGTTTTTACGCAAGAGTTTAAACAACGGCTCACAAATGGCGGTGAGCTGCGATATGAATCTGGCAATATAATTCAAGCGCCCCAGGAAACCTCGGACTTGCCTCTCTGTACGGGGTTCTGGCATCTCAAGGATAGCCTTCACTTTTTCGGGGCCTACCTCTATCCCTTTCTGGCTTACAACGAAACCAAGCAATTTCCCTGATTTGACCCCAAAGGTACACTTAGCGGGGTTCAACCTTAATTGATATTTCTTAAGCCTTTCGAACAATTTCCACAGGTTGACAAGGTGTTCTTCCTCAGATTTAGATTTAGCAATTATGTCGTCCACGTAGACCTCGATCTCTTGATGCATCATATCATGGAACAAAGCTACCATGGCCCGTTGATAAGTTGCCCCGGCATTCTTGAGTCCAAAGGACATCACCTTGTAACAGAACGTTCCCCACAGGGTGACGAAAGTAGTCTTTTCCATATCCTCGGGCGCCATCTTTATCTGATTGTAACCAGAGAAACCATCCATGAAGGAAAATAAAGCGAAATTGGCCGTGTTATCTACGAGGATATCGATGTGTGGTAACGGAAAATTGTCCTTGGGACTGGCCCGATTCAGGTCCCGGTAATCTACACACATTCGTACTTTCCCACCTTTTTTAGGAACTGGTACGATGTTGGCAACCCATTCTGGATACCGAGCGACGGCCAGAAATCCAGCGTCAAACTGCTTCTTCACTTCTTCTTTTATCTTCAAGGACGTTTCGGGCTTCATCCTCCTCAATTTCTGTTTTACTGGGGAACACCCGGGATTTAGAGGCAATCGGTGCTGCACAATGTCAGAACTCAAACCGGGCATATCTTGGTATGACCAAGCAAAGATGTCTTGGTAGTCTTTTAGCAGGGTTATTAATTCTTCACGGATAGGTGCGGTAATGCCTGTACCTATCTTTACTTCCCTCTTTCCACTGCCAATTCCTAAGTCTACTAGCTCTGTTTCTTCTTGATGAGGCCCCATTTCTTGGTCCTCATGGGCAACCATTCTTTCTAGTTCCGAAGGAAGTCCCACATCCTCATCTCCTTCATCTTCCGTTTGGTTCATTTCTTGCTCGAAGTTGATAGACGGGTCCCAGGTATTAGTACCTTCGGGGGACTCGTCATTGGATCTGCCGTTTCAGAAAAAGAAGTAAACATGCAAATGAATGAGAATGGGTAGAGACCAGGAACAGATGAAGAAAGATCCTTGTATTATAAATTCAAAGACAAAAGACACAAAGCCTTAACAAAATGAAAACTCTAAAGCCTAGGCCCAACCATAGAGCTTTTAAAACCGTAAAGGTTTACATTATGCTTGTTGCGTAAATGCCGGGGCGTTCCTCCACCCGCCAATTTCCCAGCTGGAAATCAGGAGGGCATGGTCGGACCAAATCCAAAGTACTTGGAACATCATCTTCACATATCGCGACCACTTGACTTTCGTCTCCCAGACCCGCACTTATAAAGCTTCTACTTATGTGGCAGGGCGGGCTTCCTTCACTTTCTTGTCTCCAACGCGAGCTCTGACCACTGTTCTTCCTTCCCGCGATGCTTCTTTTCATGTCCGTCTGAGTGGGCTTATAGCCTAAACCATACTTCCCACGATTTCCTTGGGTTTTTATCAGGCTAGTTATGCCGCCATTGTCTTTGCCTAAACCCATCCCGGGTTCATAACCGTTCCCCAACATAACTCGGGCCATCATCACCGCCGCCTCGGACAGACAAGGTTGCCCAAAGAGGGAGTCCACGGAGGAAATGCTGACCACCTCAAAAGACTGGAAAGCGGTTTCTAACGATTCTTCTGTGGCTTCCACATAAGGCATGGAGGATGGGCAGCTTACCAAGATATCTTCCTCGCCTGACACGATGACCAAGTGCCCCTCCACTACGAATTTCAGCTTTTGGTGGAGTGTAGAAGGCACAACACCCACTGAGTGGATCCACGGGCGCCCCAACAGGCAACTGTAGGGTGGGTTAATGTCCATTATTTGGAAGGTGACTTGACAGGTGTGAGGGCCTATTTGTACTGGGAGATCGATCTCTCCCCTAACCTCTCGGCGAGTGCCGTCGAAGGCCCGAACCACCATTGAACTTGGTTTTAAATGGGAAGCATTGAATGGTAACTTGTCCAAAGTGCTCTTAGGCATCACGTTTAAACTGGAACCATTATCGATGAGTACCTTGGCCACGATATGGTCCATACACTTGACTGATACGTGTAAAGCCTTATTATGCCCTCTCCCCTCGGCGGGGATTTCTTCTTCGGCGAAGGCAAGATAGTTGTTGGCAGTGATATTGTTGACCAGCCCTCTGAAACCTTCTACCGAAATATCTTGGGCCACGTGAGCCTCGTTCAGCACTTTTACTAGCAGAGCCCGATGAGGCTCGGAGCTCATAAGTAACTCTAGCAGCGAGACCCTAGCCGGGGTTTTGTTGAGCTGTTCGATAACCTTGAATTCGCTCTGCTGAATTATCCGAAGGAACTCGCTGGCTTCCTCTAGCGACACCTCCTTTCTACCATCCCTTTTCTCTGGGGGCCCCTTTGCTGGCATATCTTTATTCGAAGCGTGGGGTGCTTCGCCATCTTGTTCCTCCACCACTTTTCCTTTTCCCTTGACGTCGGCGGGTTGGACCGGTAGGTCCGGAGGTGCGAACACACGACCACTACGGGTCACACCACTCAGTCCCGTGATATTTGTTACTTTAGCCGACAGCGAGCTGACGTCAGTGACTTCTTCTTCCTTCTTCTCCGGAGGTGTATATCTCCACGGGACCGCGTGACTATCTTGGTACGGGAAAGGAACAGGTTTGGCCATTAAGGAGTGCCCGGGCTTTTGCGAGGCTGCACTTTTAGTGAAGTATATCACCAAGGGTTTGGGCTTCGCAACACCACTCCCCTCCGTAGATTGCATGCATATATGCTGCTCTTCTTTTCCTTCAATGCCGACTTCTAGTCGACCTTGGTCTATCATCCGTTGTAACAATTCCTCTACTTCCAAACACGTCTCCATGTCATGCATCTCGCCGGGATGTAGCAGACAGGAATCCTCCTTACACCCACTATGGGGAATTACACCTCCCTTTTGTAGGGCCTCAAAGATAAACCTCCTAGGGGTTGCCACATCTCTCAACGGTTTAGACCTGTGGGGCCTATCGGATTCAACTGCATTAACTGCTCCCCCTCCATGATTGGCGAGCGGGTTGGTCCTCACATTGGGCCGATCCTCTTGGAAAGTCAGCCATCCGGCATCCATTAGATGTTGGACCTTATATTTAAGGGCCAAGCATTTTTCGATGGAATGCCCCGGGGCACCCCCATGGTACTTGCAGGTTGCATTAGGGTCATACCACTTCGGGAAAGGGGGTTCGAGGACCCTTCCGGGAGTTACCACGGCCAAATGATTGGCGATGAGGGATGGTAGAAGATCTTCGTACGTCATTGGGAGCGGGGTGAATTCCGGCAACGGCCTCGGAGGGAAGTTCCTTGTCGTGTTGGAATTACCGGCCGGTCGAGTCGCGTTCGGAGTTGGAACTTGGGGAGCTTCCCTCTGGGTGGGTGCCTTAGGCTGCACGGGTGTTGAACTAGAGGCGTTCCCAGCATGAGCCGAGAAGCTTGGGTGATGTTGCGCGTACTGATGGGTACCATGAGGTGTTTGCTGGGGTTTGACCCATGCGGGTGTTGAAGAGACGGCATGGGCATCTCCTTCCTTCCTTTTTGCCCCTGTTGCCCCGATTCTTTTGGCGTTCACGTTTGTGGAGGAAACGTAATCAAACTTTCCTCTCTTCAATCCCACCTCGATTCTTTCCCCGGCAAACACCAGATCCGCAAAGCTGGACGGCATGTAACCCACTAGCTTCTCATAGTAGAACACTGGCAGAGTGTCTACCATCATGGTGATCATCTCTCTCTCAACCATGGGAGGAGCTACTTGTGCCGCCAAATCCCTCCATCGCTGCGCATATTCTTTAAAGGTTTCACCCTCTTTCTTGAACATATTCTGCAGTTGAGTACGGTCCGGAGCCATATCAGAATTGTACTGATACTGCCTTAGGAAGGCGGTAATCAGATCCTTCCAAGTACGGATACGGGAAGCTTCCAAATTAGTGTACCACACTACCGCAGCTCCGGCCAAGCTATCCTGAAAGAAGTGTATCAACAGCTTTTCATCTTTAGAATGGGCGCCCATCTTACGGCAGTACATTTTGAGGTGGTTTTTGGGACAAGTCGTCCCTTTATACTTGTCGAAGTCCGGCACTTTGAACTTCGGGGGAATAACAACATCGGGTACTAAGCAAAGATCCGTCATGTCTGCAAACGGATAGTCCCCAAATCCTTCCACAGCCCTCAATCTTTCCTCAAGGAGATCGAGCTTCCTCCTTTCTTCAGTTGCCGGGGGCGGCCCTTCCATAGACAAAACTATTGGCGATGCTGCGATGTTGGGTTAGGGCAACGTGCCTGGTGCCGGCCCTTCGGGGATCGGGGGATAAAACTCGACATCCCTCCGAGCATAATCTTGAGGGTCTTTATGGGCTTCGTCGGGCTGCTGAGGAGGCTCTTTTTCATGGACGGGAGAAGCAATGTGGCCCGCATCTTCTTGCAAGATGGGTGGTGAATAGTTGGGCGGCAATCCATAAGGGTAAGCCGCTCGGTTGTATCCCAGGTGAGGGCTGCCATCGTGCCCCAGTGTGTCCCTTCCCCGTCCTACTATGTTTGAGGGAGAATGGTGCGTAGTTGCCAAGAGAGTCGGGTCTGCTTCGGCAGCCGAACTGACAGCGGCGGCAGTGGCCGCATTCTTCTCCATGAGCTGTTTCATACCTAACATGGCCTCCATCATGGAGGCCATTTGTTCTTTCAGAGCCGACATGTCGGCTTTCATCTGTTCCTGTGTCTCCTCTTGATCACCCATCGTTCTAGATTTGGATCTGGTGCGATAGGGATCCCTTGCGGCGCGTTTAGTTATGGTGTTTTCCCTAAAAAACCAAACGTGAGGAGTGGGTAAAGAAAGAAAAATGCATGCTAGAGATGAGATGTAGGAGTGATTTGATTTGCACAAGCTTTTTGGAGTAGAAACATGGGACCAACTCATTTTATTTCAAAAAAAGAAATCATATCTAGTCAAGGTCTGAGAGACCATACAAGTTTCTTAACGATTTCTAATTATGTGGGCCATTAAGTCTATCATATGCTGACAATAGCCGAGAAGCCCATGAATCTCTTCGGGGGCGGAGTAGGTGTCTGCCATCGCCTTGGCCTTGGCTAACAATCGGGGAAGTTCTTGACTCCCGTTCAAGGTAAGAGCAAACCGATCCATCCACATGGTTGCCTCTTGGTGTAAAGAGTCGATCACCCTTCCTCTAGCCTCTTTTTCCGCATATACTTGGGCATACTCATCCGCGATTCTATGCTCGTGGGCCGTGGCTAGACCCAACTCTTCTTGGTACTTGGCGATGATAGCTAACATGTTGGTTTCTGTCTCGCATAGACGCTGAGACAAGCTTCTTTTGGACCTTGAACAAGCCATCAACTCCTCTTTCAGAACCATGCTATGTGCTCGCGACTGGTCCCTTTCTTCCCTTCGCAACTTGAGTTCATTATTGCTACCCCATAGAGCTCCGCGAAATTTGTTCCGGCCATACTCTTCCTTGCGAGCCCTCTTGGTCTCTTGTTCAAGGGCTTTTGCGGTAATTGCATTCTCTTCCCGTAACCCGGCGCACTCCTTCCGAACGTGTGTAGCAGCCAACTTGGACTTCTCCTCGGCGAGTTTTGCCTTTCCTAACTCGCTTTTGAGAGCTTGGACTTCCTCGTCCTCTTCCGGTGCTTCAAAATTCTCTTCGCTGACGACTTTTAACTTGGCGAGCCAATCTAAACCTCGTATGCGAACTTTCAGCCACTCGTGGTACCCACCAATGATGCCATTACGAATGCCTCTAAGCTCTTGATCTTTCCTTAACGGGGTTTCCCATGCCTTATGGATTCTTTGTATAGTCTTGGAATTTTGTGCGCCGAGATCCCTCACAAGGAAAGGAGACATGCTTTCTTCCGTCGGTGCTCCCCTCATGGGGTACCCTAGTTGTCTTATAGCGAGCGTGGGATTGTAATTAATACAACCCCTCGTTCCTACCAGCGGAATGTTTGGGTATCTCCCTCATGAGAAAAGGACTCCTTCTTTTCCTTCCTTCCATCGGGGGAACCAACTGATTGTTCTACCTCCTATCCCGGCCAAGAGCTGGTCCCAATCCATTCTCCTCTTTTCAGTACACGAGCGATGGCTCAGGAGCGGACATGGATGTCTTGTGTCTTGTTGGAACAAGTGTGAAACCAACCAAACACAGAGGGCGGGTAAGCAACAGATGATCCGTGCGCTACTCTTCTCGCACCTTCGGTCAAATGTGTCAAATAGATCTGCCAAGACAGCTACCACCGGACTTTCCTTGCTATGGTGGTAGGCAAGGAAAGCGTCGATCGCTGCTAGGCCTACCAAACCATCCACGTTTGGAAAGAGGACGACCCCAAAAATTAGCAAAGCTAACACATCCATAAACGGGACCCATTCTCCTTGATTGGCCATACCCCTCGCTTTGTCTTCTAGGTACTTCTGTGGTAGGCCCGCTATGCCGTTCCAAGTCTGTTTTATGCGGTCCAAACCTCTTGCGGAATCCTTGACCACAGTTGCAATTCTGCTCAAGGAGGGGAGACATCCGGAGGAAAGATATGGTTTTCTTCCCCCGAGAGGACATCCTAGAATTTCTTCAAATTCTTCAATGGTTGGTACTAATTGGAAGTCTCCGAATGTGAAGCATCTCAAAGGCTGGTCGTAGTATTGGGTGAGTGATGCAATGGCTTCTATGGACACTTCTGCTATGGTCAACTCTAAGATCTTTCCGTAAGTCTTGCGGAAGGCTTGCATTTGGAGGGGTTCCATCAACCGCCCTAATTCCTTGATGCTGGTGGTATCTGGGCTTTTGACCTTGACTTGGTAGAACCTCTTGCCGGTTTGATTTGTTCCCATGCTTACTAAAGTGAGACAAAAGCTGGTGCAAATCAAAACTCCGATATCTCATGGGTGGGATGGATGAATGCATGAAGAAATGCATATGACACAGATGCAATTTACGAATACGGGGGTCCGGGGAATTTGTCCCCTTCTTAGATACGATGTCTAGGGGTAGCGAAATGCCCCAACGCACGTTTTTAAGAAGGCGACACGGACCCTCCGTTGGTTGGTTTACAGCAGGGATCAAGACAGAACCCATATGCAATGCCTATGCAAAAGACACAATGCGGGAATGTGCACAGTATGACAATATTTACCGAACATAAGCGAACGGGTATATGATACTCATGCATGGCAGCGTGAAAAATGGCACGCAGCGTGTTTGCTTCGTGCCCCTATTTAAGGGATCTATAAGGGAGAGAACTAACTAGGCTTTTAGCAATAATCCCCAAGGTAGTTATATCTCTCTTGATGGTTTCTAGAGGTATCATCCCCTTTGAAGAACATATTGTAGCAGTAGGGACTACTAGCAACAATAGGTTTTCAAAGAGAAAAGCTCTAGATGAGGGTTCACTGTAATCAAGCAAGTCGGAGACCTAGCATGATCACAGATTCACCTCCACTCCTTATGTTCCCACGAACCCGGGTATAGGGCCCTTTTTTCACTCACAGTGTGTGCAAATAGTGTTGGTGTTTGTGTGCATCAAATGAATAAATATTTACCTCATGCATACATTTTAAAACACACTAGAAGCAACAAAGAGTTCATCTACACAAGAACATAATGTAGGGAAACCAACAAAGGAGTAAGTCATGGTAAAGCATTTGCACAAGATTAAATGGCCTAACTCTCTAAAAAAAGTCCCCAGTGGAGTCGCCAACTGTTGCAACCTACCCTTCGGTGGGAGGGCGACGCGAGACTCGCGGGATGCGTGTTCCACGAAAGGAATACGCGCGGAGTCGCCACCAACGTTTATTTGAGGAAAACGTCGGAAAAACCGGAAAAGACGCGATCTACGAACTTTTTAGTGAAAGGTTCGGGAGTTGTATTTACGTACGGGGAAGGTATTAGCACCCCACACGCCCGTCTCAAGGGACGGCAGCCTTTAATCGAATGTGCAAACATGACTTTGATTTTTTATGTTCCTTTTTATGTTCTTATATCCTTTATACCCTTTTTTATATTTTTCCTTTTTTGAGGTCGACAAGGGTGTTTCCCTTTGCTCCTACGTATTCCTCAATTTGGGATGAGAAAATCAGACCTACGTAGTTCTTTCTTATCAAGTGATTCTTTTTTACTTTAAGAGGTGACTCATTTTAAGGCGTTGGCACCTTAAAAATGATCCATTTCTTAGCGAGAAATTGAAATGACAAATTTCAAAAGCCTATTTTTGTGGACGAGCTTGACTAGGCGAGTTGATTTTAGCCTTAGTTTCACATTTAGTTATTAATCAATTCGATTAAGAATGAGAAATCGCAAAGAGAAAAACGTCCGATTGATTTTCCGCTGGAGTGTTACTAAAAGATGTTTTTTGATTATTATATTATTTTTTTACCTTTTTTTTTTATTTCCAACGTGGTTACGGCACGACCGAACGGTCGGAATTCATTTTAACCGAAGTTAATGGATAATACAATTCAAACGTTCGGTGGAAATTTATTTTATTTTTAAGTTAAGCGAGAAATGACTTAAGTAAAATGGCTTAAGCACGTCAACAGGGGGTATAAAAAGTAAACAAAACGAGAATAAAAATGCACGAAACACAATGTGGACCACTACGGGTGCATAGAATGAATCGAAAAGCTTGGTTCGAGGTACTTACCCGTTGAAGATCGAAGAACGATGAAGAACGAATGAAGAACGTCGAAGAACGGTTGAAACCTTTGCGAGATTCCTCACGGAAAACGTTACGGAAACGTTTCGGAAGCGCCTCGGCTTAGATTTTCTTCACGGAAACAATTTTTCCAAGCAAATTCGAAAGAGAGAGAAGTGCCTAAGGGGCTGGACCCCTTTCTTCTTCACTTCCTCCCCTATTTATAGCAAAATAGGGGAGGTGGTTGCCGCCCAGCTCGCCCAGGCGAGCTCAGCTCGCCCAGGCGAGCAGGGTTGCTTCCTCCAGAAGCAACCGCCTTCTGGAGGAATCTTCTGGAGGGCCCAAATGGGCCTGGGTGCTATTTGCACCCCCATTTTTACTAAGTACACCCCCCTCTGCTGTTTTTTGGTGATTCTTTTTTCGTAAAGTTACGGAAACTTACGAATTTCGTAACGATACTTGTTTTCTTTCCGTAATGTTACGGAACCTTGCGGATTACATAATCATCCCCTTTTTGACTTACGGAATGTTACGGAACCTCACTTAATTATGCAACGATGCTTCCATTTGATTTCCGGTGTGTCACGGAAACTTACGGATTGGGCATCAATATTTTTTGGTTTTTTTCGGCATGTCCTGGAATTTCACAAATTGCCTAATGATGGGTGCCAAGCACCTCACGAGGACCAAAGAATGGTCGCACGTCATCGAGCAAAGGTCCCCGGACGAAATTAGGGTATGACAGGACACAATCGGACATCCGAGTCAAACGTTATTGTCATTTGTTTTCAATTTCGAGCGTCTCGACATATTATGGGACTCAATCGGACATTCGTGTAAAAAGTAATCGTCGTTTGATTTTTCTAATAGCTTCTGTTCTGAATTTCGAGCGTCTCGATATACTACGGGACACAATCGGACATCCGACTTAAAATAAATTGTCGTTTGATTTTTCTAAGAGCTTCCATTTTCGATTACGAGCATTTTGATATATTATGGGACACAATCGAACATCAGAGTAAAAAGTTATTGTCGTTTGCTTTTTCTCAGAGCTTCAGTTTTCAATTTCGAGCGTCTCGATATACTACGGGACACAGTCGGACATCCGAGTCAAAAGTAATTGTCGTTTGAATTTGCTCAGAGCTTCTAATTTCAATTACAAGCGTCTCGATATATTACGGGACTCAATCGGACATCCGAGTAAAAAGTTATTGTCGTTCGAATTTGCTACAAGCTTTTGTTTTCAATTACGAGCGTCTCGATATATTACGATACTCAATCGGACATCCGAATAAAAAGTTATTGTCGTTTGAATTTTCTCAGAACTTCTGTTTTCAATTACGAGTGTCTCGATATATTACGGGACTCAATCGGACATCAGAGTAAAAAGTTATTGTCGTTCGAATTTGCTACAAGCTTTCGTTTTCAATTACGAGCGTCTCGATATATAACGGGACTCAATCGGACATCCGAGTAAAAAGTTATTGTCGTTTGAATTTGCTCAGAGCTTCTGTTTTCAATTACGAGCATCTCGATATATTACAGGCCTCAATCGGACATTCGAGTAAAAAGTTATTGTCGTTTGATTTTTCTCAGAGCTTCAGTTTTCAATTTCGAGCGTCTCGATATACTACGGGACACAATCCGACATCCAAGTCAAAAGTTATTGTCGTTTGAATTTTCTCATAGCTTCTTTTTTCAATTACTAGCGTCTCGATATATTACGGGACTCAATCGGACATCCGAGTAAAAAGTTATTGTCGTTTTATTTTTCTCAGAGCTTCAGTTTTCAATTTCGGACATCCGATTCAAAAGTTATTGTCGTTTGAATTTGCCGAGTGCTTCTGTTTTCAATTTTGAGCGTCTCGATATTTTACGGGGCTCTATACGACATTCGAGTTAAAAGTTATTGTCGTTTGATTTTTCTTAGAGCTTCCCTTTTCAATTACGAGCGTCTCGATATACTATGAGACACAATCGGACACCCGAGTTAAAAGTTATTGTCGTTTGAATTTGCTTAGAGCTTCTGTTTTCAATTACGAGTGTCTCGATATATTACGGGACTCAATCGGACATCCGAGTAAAAAGTTATTGTCGTTCGAATTTGCTACAAGCTTTCGTTTTCAATTACGAGCGTCTCGATATATTACGGGACTCAATCGGACATCCGAGTAAAAAGTTATTGTCGTTTGAATTTGCTCAGAGCTTCTGTTTTCAATTACGAGCATCTTGATATATTACAGGGACACAATCGGACATTCGAGTAAAAAGTTATTGTCGTTTGATTTTTCTCAGCACTTCAGTTTTCAATTTCGAGCGTCTCGATATACTACGGGACACAATCCGACATCCAAGTCAAAAGTTATTGTCATTGGAATTTGCTCAGAGCTTCTGTTTTCAATTACGAGCGTCTCGATATATTACGAGACTCAATCGGACATCCGAGTAAAAAGTTATTGGCCGTTTGATTTTTCTCAGAGCTTCAGTTTTAAATTCCGAGCGTCTCGATATAATATGGGACACAACCGGACATCCGAGTCAAATGTTATTGTCGATTGAATTTCCTGAGTGCTTCTGTTTTCAAATTTGAGCATCTCGATATTTTACGGGGCTGTATCCGACATCCGAGTTATAAGTTATTGTCGTTTGATTTTTCTTAGAGCTTCCCTTTTCAATTACGAGCGTCTCGATATACTACGGGACACAATCGGACATCCGAGTCAAAAGTTATTGTCGTTTGAATTTGCTCAGAGCTTCTGTTTTCAATTACAAGCGTCTCGATATATTACGGGACTCAATCGGACATCCGAGTAAAAAGTTGTTGTCGTTCGAATTTGCTACAAGCTTTTATTTCAATTACGAGCGTCTCGATATATTACGGGACTCAATCGGACATTCGAGTAAAAAGTTATTGTCCTTTGATTTTTCTCAAAGCTTCAGTTTTCAATTTCGAGCGTCTCGATATACTACGGGACACAATCGGACATCCGAGTCAAAAGTTATAGTCGTTTGAATTTGCTCAGAGCTTCTCTTTTCCATTACGAGCGTCTCGATATATTACGGGACTCAATCGGACATTCGAGTCAAAATTTATTGTCGTTTGAATTTGCTCAGAGCTTCTATTTTCAATTACGAGCGTCTCGATATATTACGGGACTCAGTCAGACATCCGAGTCAAAAGTTATTGTCGTTTGAATTTTCTCATAGCTTCTGTTTTCAATTACTAGCGTCTCGATATATTACGGGACTCAATCGGACATCCGAGTATAACGTTATTGTCGTTTGATTTTTCTCAGAGCTTCAATTTTCAATTTCGAGAGTCTCGATATACTACGGGACACAATCGGACATCCGAGTCAAAAGTTATTGTCTTTTGAATTTGCCGAGTGCTTCTGTTTTCAATTTTGAGCCTCTCGATATTTTACGGGGCTCTATACGACATTCGAGTTAAAAGTTATTGTCGTTTGATTTTTCTTAGAGCTTCCCTTTTCAATTACGAGCGTCTCGATATACTATGAGACACAATCGGACACCGGAGTTAAAAGTTATTGTCGTTTGAATTTGCTTAGAGCTTCTGTTTTCAATTACAAGCGTCTCGATATATGATGGGACTCAATCGGACATCCGAGTAAAAAGTTATTGTCGTTTGAATTTGCTCAGAGATTCTGTTTTCAATTTCGAGTGTCTCGACATATTATGGGACTCCATCGGACATCCGTGTAAAAAGTAATCGTCGTTTGATTTTTCTAATAGCTTCTGTTCTCAATTTCGAGCGTCTCGATATACTACGGGACACAATCGGACATCCGAGTACAAATTTATGGTCGTTTGATTTTGCTAAGAGCTTCCATTTTCGATTACGAGCATCTCGATATATTATGGGACACAATCGAACATCCGAGTACAAAGTTATAGTCGTTTGCTTTTGCTCAGAGCTTCAGTCTTCAATTTCGAGCGTCTCGATATACTACGGGACACAGTCGGACATCCGAGTCACAAGTTATCGTCGTTTGAATTTGCTCAGAGTTTCTGATTTTCAATTACAAGCGTCTCGATATATTACGGGACTCAATCGGACATCCGAGTAAATAGTTATTGTCGTTCGAATTTGCTACAAGCTTTTGTTTTCATTACGAGCGTCTCGATATATTACGATACTCAATCGGACATCCGAGTAAAAAGTTATTGTCGTTTGAATTTTCTCAGAGCTTCTGTTTTCAATTACGAGTGTCTCGATATATTACGGGACTCAATCGGACATCAGAGTAAAAATTTATTGTCGTTCGAATTTGCTACAAGCTTTCGTTTTCAATTACGAGCGTCTCGATATATTACGGGACTCAATCGGACATCCGAGTGAAAAGTTATTGTCGTTTGAATTTGCTCAGAGCTTCTGTTTTCAATTACGAGCATCTCGATATATTACGGGACTCAATCGGACATCCGAGTAAAAAGTTATTATCGTTTGATTTTTCTCATAGCTTCAGTTTTCAATTCCGAGCGTCTAGATATACTACGGGACACAATTGGACATCCGACTCAAAAGTTATTGTCGTTTGAATTTGCTCAGAGCTTCTATTTTCAAATACGAGCGTCTCGATATATTACGGGACTCAGTCGGACATCCGAGTCAAAAGTTATTGTCGTTTGAATTTTCTCATAGCTTCTTTTTTCAATTACTAGCGTCTCGATATATTACGGGACTCAATCGGACATCCGAGTAAAAAGTTATTGTCGTTTTATTTTTCTCAGAGCTTCAGTTTTCAATTCCGAGCATCTCTATATACTACGGGACACAATCGGACATCAGAGTCGACAGT
>NC_038251.2:29672281-29672734 GCF_000004515.6 Glycine max
TCCGAGTAAAAAGTTATTGTCGTTTGAATTTGCTCAGAGCTTCTGTTTTCAATTACGAGCATCTCGATATATTACAGGACTCAATCGGACATTCGAGTAAAAAGTTGTTGTTGTTTGATTTTTCTCAGAGCTTCAGTTTTCAATTTCGAGCGTCTCGATATACTACGGGACACAATCCGACATCCAAGTCAAAAGTTATTGTCATTTGAATTTGCTTAGAGCTTCTGTTTTCAATTACGAGCGTCTCGATATATTACGAGACTCAATCGGACATCCGAGTAAAAAGTTATTGCCGTTTGATTTTTCTCAGAGCTTCTGTTTTCAATTACGAGCGTCTCGATATATTACGGGACTCAATCGAACATCCGAGTGAAAAGTTATTGTCGTTTGAATTTGCACAGAGCTTCTGTTTTCAATTACTGTGAGAACCACTTCGTATCGGTCCAGTTACCC
>NC_038251.2:29678972-29701209 GCF_000004515.6 Glycine max
TGCTTAGTGCAATTCTCCATTCTCAACGCCTTTTTCGGAGCCCCATGAATTGTGTTTTCGTTCATGTGTCCTCCACCTTCGAGTTTGGAGCTATGCGTAGTGATTGCTTAGTGAAATTCTCCATTCTCAACCTTTTTCGGAGCCCCATGAATTGCGTTTTCGTTCATGTGTCCTCCACCTTCGAGTTTGGAGCTATGCGTAGTTATTGCTTAGTGCAATTCTCCATTCTCAACCCTTTTTTCGGAGCCCCATGAATTTTGTTTTCGTTCATGTGTCCTCCACCTTCGAGTTTGGAGCTATGCGTAGTGATTTCTTAGTGAAATTCTCCATTCTCAACCTTTTTCGGAGCCCCATGAATTTCGCTTTCATTCATGTGTCCTCCACCTTCGAGTTTGGAGCTATGCATAGTGATTGCTTAGTGAAATTCTCCATTCTCAACCTTTTTCGGAGCCCCATGAATTGCGTTTTCGTTCATGTGTCCTCCACCTTCGAGTTTGGAGCTATGCGTAGTGATTGCTTAGTGCAATTCTCCATTCTCAATATTTTCGGAGCCCCATGAATTGCGTTTTCGTTCATGTGTCCTCCACCTTCGAGTTTGGAGCTATGCGTAGTTATTGCTTAGTGCAATTCTCCATTCTCAACCCCTTTTTCGGAGCCCCATGAATTGTGTTTTCGTTCATCTGTCCTCCACCTTCAAGTTTGGAGCCATGCGTAGTGATTGCTTAGTGAAATTCTCTATTCTCAATGTTTGGAGCTATGCGTAGTGATTGTTTAGTGCAATTCTCCATTCTCAACCTTTTTCGAAGCCCCATGAATTGCGTTTTCATTCATGTGTCCTCCACCTTCGAGTTTGGAGCTATGCGTAGTGATTGGTTAGTGCAATTCTCCATTCTCAACCCCTTTTTCGGAGCCCCATGAATTGTGTTTTCGTTCGTGTGTCCTCCACCTTCGCGTTTGGAGCTATGCGTCGTGATTGCTTAGTGAAATTCTCCATTCTCAACCTTTTTTGGAGCCCCATGAATTGCGTTTTCCTTCATGTGTCCTCCACCTTCGAGTTTGGAGCTATGC
Organism: Glycine max; assembly: GCF_000004515.6. Taxonomy (NCBI): domain Eukaryota; kingdom Viridiplantae; phylum Streptophyta; class Magnoliopsida; order Fabales; family Fabaceae; genus Glycine; species Glycine max. The sequence continues at coordinate 29,680,041 of NC_038251.2, forward strand.
GTAGTGATTGCTTAGTGCAATTCTCCATTCTCAACCTTTTTCGGAGCCCCATGAATTGCATTTTCGTTCATGTGTCCTCCACCTTCGAGTTTGGAGCTATGCGTAGTGATTGTGTCGCAACCTACCCTTCGGCGGGAGGGCGACGCGAGACTCGCGGGATGCGTGTTCCACGAAAGGAATACGCGCGGAGTTGCCACCAACGTTTATTTGAGGAAAACGTCGGAAAAACCGTAAAAGACGCGATCTACGAACTTTTTAAGTGAAAGGTTCGGGAGTTGTATTTACGTACGGGGAAGGTATTAGCACCCCACACGTCCGTCCCAAGGGACGGCAGCCTTTAATTGAATGTGCAAACATGACTTTGATTTTTTACGTTCCCTTTTATGTCCTTATATCCTTTATACCTTTTTTATATTTTTTCTTTTTTGTGGTCGACAAGGGTGTTTCCCTTCGCTCCTACGTATTCCTCAATTTGGGATGAGAAAATCAGACCTACGTAGTTCTTTCGGAACAAAGTGTTTGGGTTAAGTTTGTTTTTTTGTCTTTTTTGCAAAATATGTTTTTTATTTGAACAAAAGGTCATTTAAGGTGTTGAACCATTAAACGGTCTTTTGATTTTGAAAGTGGAGAAACGTTAAGGCGTTGGACCATTAACGATCTCTTGTTTTTGAAAGGAGAGAAACGTTAAGGCATTGGACCATTAACGATCTCTTGGGGTGGTCGACAAAAGCGGGGCTTTTGCTCCTACGTATCCTCAATGAGGAACTCAGACCTACGTAGTTCTTTCTTATCAAGTGATTTTTTTTTATTTTAAGAGGTGATCATTTTAAGGCGTTGGACCTTAAAAATGATCCTTTTTACTTAGTGAGAAATTGAAATGACAAACTTCAAAAGCCTATTTTTGTGGACGAGCTTGACTAGGCGAGTTGATTTTAGCCTTAGTTTCACTTTAGTTATTAATCAATTCGATTAAGAATGAGAAATCCCAAAGAGAAAACGTCCGATTGATTTTCCGCTTTATTTTACTAAAAAGATATTTTTTTGATTATTATATTATTTTTTACCTTTTTTTTTTTTGATTTCCAACGTGGTTACGGCATGACCGAACGGTCGGAATTGATTTTAACCGAAGTCAACGGATAATATAATTCAAACGTTCGGTGGAAATTTATTTTATTTTTAAGTTAAGCGAGAAATGACTTAAGTAAAATGGCTTAAGCACGTCAACAGGGGGTATAAAAAGTAAACAAAACGAGAATAAAAATGCACGAAACACAATGTGGACCACTACGGGTACATAGAATGAATCGAAAAGCTTGGTTCGAGGTACTTACCCGTTGAAGATCGAAGAACGATGAAGAACGAATGAAGAACGTCAAAGAACGGTTGAAACCTTTGCGAGATTCCTCACGGAAAACGTTACGGAAACGTTTCGGAAGCGCCTCGGCTTAGATTTTCTTCACGGAAACAATTTTTCCAAGCAAATTCGAAAGAGAGAGAAGTGCCTAAGGGGCTGGACCCCTTCCTTCTTCATTTCCTCCCCTATTTATAGCAAAATAGGGGAGGTGGTTGCCGCCCAGCTCGCCCAGGCGAGCTCAGCTCGCCCAGGCGAGCAGGGTTGCTTCCTCCAGAAGCAACCGCCTTCTGGAGGAATCTTCTGGAGGGCCCAAATGGGCCTGGGTGCTATTTGCACCCCCATTTTTACTAAGTACACCCCCTCTGCTGTTTTTTGGTGATTCTTTTTTCGTAAAGTTACGGAAACTTACGAATTTCGTAACGATACTTGTTTTCTTTCCGTAATGTTACGGAACCTTGCGGATTACATAATCATCCCCTTTTTGACTTACGGAATGTTACGGAACCTCACTTAATTATGCAACGATGCTTCCATTTGATTTCCGGTGTGTCACGGAAACTTACGGATTGTGCATCAATATTTTTTTGGTTTTTTCGGCATGTCCTGGAATTTCACAAATTGCCTAATGATGGGTGCCAAGCACCTCACGAGGACCAAAGAATGGTCGCACGTCATCGAGCAAAGGTCCCCGGACGAAATTAGGGTATGACAGTTGCCCCTCTTTACTTGTCTTTTATTGGAGATAAAAGGAAAGTAAAGATAAGACACTAATTTCGTTCCTCTCGATTTGGCGAGAGTCGCGGGTGACCATAAAATCTCCACATGCAAATGACTTGTTGTTCCCAAAATTTCACAAATTGCCTAATGATGGGTGCCAAGCACCTCACAAGGACCAAAGAATGGTCACATGTCATCAAGCAAAGGTCCCCGAAAATCAGTGTATGACACTAATTTCGCTCCTCTCGGTTGACGAGAGTCGCGGGCGACCATGAAATTTCCGCATGTAAATGACTTTGTTGTTCCCGGAGGAACAAAAGGTGCAGAAGACTGTGTCAGCCCCTGCATGCTATCAAGCGTTCTGTCTTACAGATAGCAAAAGAATGTTTATACGGATAACCACTCGGGTGTTTCCGCGTATCATCGGGCCCGCCGCCTCTGGATGATACAAGGGTGCAGAATGACCAAACTTGGTCTCTGCTTGTCATCGGGCCCGCCGCCTCTGGATGACAAAAGGGTGCGAATAACCATAAGGTATCTCCGCGTATCATGGGTGCAGAATGACCAAACTTGGTCTCTGCTTGTCATCGGGCCCGCCGCCTCTGGATGACAAAAGGGTGCGGATAACCGTAAGGTATCTCCACGTATCATGGGTGCAGAATGACCAAACTTGGTCTCTGCTTGTCATCGGGCCCGCCGCCTCTGGATGACAAAAGGGTGCGAATAACCATAAGGTATCTCCGCGTATCATGGGTGCAGAATGACCAAACTTGGTCTCTGCTTGTCATCGGGCCCGCCGCCTCTGGATGACAAAAGGGTGCGAATAACCATAAGGTATCTCCGCGTATCATGTGTGCAGAATGACCAAACTTGGTCTCTGCTTGTCATCGGGCCCGCCGCCTCTGGATGACAAAAGGGTGCGAATAACCATAAGGTATCTCCGCGTATCATGTGTGCAGAATGACCAAACTTGGTCTCTGCTTGTCATCGGGCCCGCCGCCTCTGGATGACAAAAGGGTGCGAATAACCATAAGGTATCTCCGCGTATCATGTGTGCAGAATGACCAAACTTGGTCTCTGCTTGTCATCGGGCCCGCCGCTCTGGATGACAAAAGGGTGCGAATAACCATAAGGTATCTCCGCGTATCATGGGTGCAGAATGACCAAACTTGGTCTCTGCTTGTCATCGGGCCCGCCGCCTCTGGATGACAAAAGGGTGCGAATAACCATAAGGTATCTCCGCGTATCATGGGTGCAGAATGACCAAACTTGGTCTCTGCTTGTCATCGGGCCCGCCGCCTCTGGATGACAAAAGGGTGCGAATAACCATAAGGTATCTCCGCGGGCTACCAGCTCTTGAGTCATGGCAACAAAAGGCGGTATGGTCGACAAAAGCGAGGCTCTTGCTCCTACGTATCCTCCAATGAGGAACTCAGACCTACGTAGTTCTGGATAACTTGTGAGACTTGAAAAAGTCTCGTTGTTTTCTCCACTAAAATGCAAACATGCTTTAGCAAAGAGACAAATATTCCAACTGATTTAGAGCAGCATATGCTTTTTTGAGTGACAAACAATGCGCCTACCAGGGAAGGAGAGTCTACTGATGGGATCCCCCATAACCATAAATGAGATCTTGGATGTTAGCATTTCGTTTCTAAATGACCATTTAGAGGAAACACTGGGTCCGACAAAAATAGAAGAAATCCACTCAAAGTGTATCAATCTCGCACAGGTAAGTGTTTCATCCTAATTCCGAACCATAGATATGTCATGACTTGACTTTGCAAATTATTTCCTATCAAATCAAAAATTGCACGCGTGATCATGGATCAATAGGGCTTCCCTTGGGAATGGGTTCTTTTGGTGGTTTCTTCTTTCGGCTTTTGTGTGTTTCTGGCTTTTGATTTTTTGTTGGCTTTTTCCTTTTCTGTTTTTGTTTAGTGCGGGGCGAGAAAAAAAAGGGTCGCTAGCGCACGGGATTTTGGTTGGCAATCAAAGGGAGAAGACCATTTTAGGTCGTGGTTTCCTTTCCTTCTTTTTTGTTCATTTGGTGACAATTCTGTATTGTTCAGATATTGTCCGGTCCAAAGACCTTTCTGCACATTCCTTCTAGTTTTTTTGATCAAGAACTTTCTTTTCTTCTTTTCTCTTTTTTCTTTCTTTTTCTTTTTTCTTTTTCCCACCCTTTGATTGGGAATTTCCTTTCTTTCCTTTTTGCTTTCTCCCACTCTTTGATTGGGAATTTCCTTTCTTTTCTTTTTTGCTTTCTCCCACTCTTTGATTGGGAATTTCCTTTCTTTTCTTTTTTGCTTTCTCTTTGATTGGAAATTTTCCTTCTTTTCTTTTTTGCTTCCGAGGGTAAGGATTGACATTCTCACCCTAGGTCAAGGTTTATGGTGAGTCAGGATTTTGGCTCAAGGTTTGTAGAATGGCTAGACATGATACATGTCGGGGTTTGGTTTGGTTCAAGGATAAAAGGGATGCCCCACATTATTTCCATGACACAAAATGCAAAAATGATGATTTGGAAACTTTATGCAAAACTGGTCATGCATGCACCTATGCGGACACTCAAGTGTCAAATTTTTATGGTCATGTGATGCTAGGGCTCAGGATTCATTTCCTCTATTTTAAATCAACCCAATGTTTCCAAAATATGTTCTTTTATCAATTTGTGCATTCCTCCAAGTCCATTTCGGGCGTCCGGGGAAATTTCACAGTATTCACCCTTCAGGTGTAGACACATTTTCCAAAAACTAGTTATGATCAGTGAATGAATTTTTTTCAAAGAAAAGTTGGAAATCGTCTCTTTTCAAAAGCATGTTGGTTTTTCAGCTTGACAACTTATTTTTTCTTTTTTCTCCTTCTTTTTTTTTTTTTATCATTATCATTTGTTTATTTCTTTTTTTTGTTTTTTTTTCTTCTTTTTTTTCATGAGGTATTTTGCTACCTAAACATGTGCATATTTTTGTGAGGTATTTTTGCTATATACATGCATATCCAAGGTATCTTGCCACCTAAACATACATATATATGTTTTGTGAGGTATTTTTTTGTTTACATACACGCACATCTAAGGTATCTCTCTACCTAAACATACATATATATATTTTGTGAAGTATTTTTTTGTTTACATACATGCATATCTAAGGTATTTTTCTACCTAAACATACATATATATATTTTGTGAAGTATTTTTTTGTTTACATGCATGCATATCTAAGGTATTTTTCTACCTAAACATACATATATATATTTTGTGAAGTATTTTTTTGTTTACATGCATGCATATCTAAGGTATTTTCACTACCTAAACATACATATATATATATTTTGTGAGGTATGACTACCTTCCGAGCTTGCGCTTGTTTTATTTAAATCCCCAGGATCATGAGCAACTAGGTGCGTCCTACTGTAAAAAGTGATCAAATAACAAGCATAGATTCAAAAGGTACTAGGTTGCCTCCTAGTAGCGCTTCTTTAACGTCTTTAGCTGGACGCATGATGGCTTGTAGGTCACGGACCTAGTACTTTGCTTACCTTTGGCCTTGGATTTGGTCGCCTACTGATCGGCCATGTGTCGTAGGCAACGCTCTAACCTTTTTGCGGATGAGCTGAGGTTAACTCTAGAGGTGGTGGCGGTGTGTCTATTGCCCGCTACCGGCCATCCCAATGCTGCTGTGGTGTTTCGCCCTGCGCCTGCCTGGGGGCGCAGTACTTCTTGATGAAAGCTCGATTAGTAGGGGGCCTGATGCCCTTGCTGGAGGTTACAGGTACTCCGTAGAACTGATAGAGACTCGTAATTAGAGCTTGACAACTCCAAGACCCTGTTGGACCTCTTCGGGTCCACTGGGTGTCTTGCAGGCGCGATCCCTGCAAACAATAGATGAAATCAGAAATCAATTGAGCGATGTGCATACTTACCTATGATGACATAACCTTGCCGGGGGGGTACGGGCACCCTATAGGACTGATAGAGGCCCGTAACCAGAGCTGGAAACCCCAGGGCCCTGTTGGACTTTTCCGGGTCCACTGGGTGTCTTGTGGGTGCGATCCCTGCAAACAATAGATGGTATCAGAAATCAGTTGAACTATATGCATACTTACCCATGTCGGGACGACACAGACCAACTGATACTTTTGCAGGGGGAGATTGGCGTTGTGGTCGCTGGGCAGAATGTTGCTAAGTAGCAATGTCATCTATATCTGTGTAAGAGTGGTCATGTTGGTGCGCATGATCCGCACTCGTCTCTTTGCAGCGGCACGGGTGAAATCTTGCCCCAGTATGCATAGTAGCAGTGTGATAGCCTCCCTCTCTAGTTGTGCTCGCACAGCTGGCCCTCCTCCAATATCAGGGGGTGGCCCAGGAACCGTTAAAAGGAAACTACTGGTCCCTTAACCGGGAGTGCAAGTCTCGGTTAAGCATTTAAGGACAGAGGACCTTAAATTATCTTAAGGTGTGGATATGGAGCCCACTGAAAGTGAGGACGCGTAGTCCTCTAAAGGCGAGGGCGTGTAGCCCTCTGAAGTTCAGGACGTGTCGCCTTTCGAAGGCGAGGGAGTGTAGTCCTATGATGGCAAGGACGTGCAATCCTCTGAAGGTGAGGGCATGCCCCCCTTTGAAAATGGGGAACATGTAGTCCTCTGATGGCGAGGACGTGTAGTCCTCTAAAGGTGAGGACGTGTAGTCCTCTGAAGGTGAGGGCATGTAGCCCTACAAAGGTGAAGGCACATGACCCTTTGACGGCGAGGACGTGTAGTCCTCTGAAGGTGAGGGCATGCCCCCCCTTTGAAAATGGGGAACATGTAGTCCTCTGATGGCGAGGACGTGTAGTCCTCTAAAGGTGAGACGTGTAGTCCTCTGAGTGAGGCATGTAGCCTACAAGAGGGCGTGTAGCCCTCTCAAGGCGAGGACGTGTAGTCCTCTGGAGGTGAGGGCATGCAGCCCTCTGGTGGTGAGGACGTGTAGTCCTCTCAAGGCGAGGACGTGTAGTCCTCTCAACGGTGAGGGTAACTACTACCCAAGGTGAGGGCGTGTAGCCCTCTCAAGGCGAGGACATGTAGTCCTCTGGAGGCGAGGGCGTGCAGCCCTCTGATGGTGAGGACGCGTAGTCCTCTCAAGGCGAGGACGTGTAGTCCTCTGACGGTGAGGGAAACTAGTACCCAAGGTGAGGGCGTGTAGCCCTCTCAAGGCGAGGACATGTAGTCCTCTGGAGGTGAGGGCGTGCAGCCCTCCGATGGTGAGGACGTGTAGTCCTCTCAAGGCGAGGACGTGTAGTCCTCTCAACGGTGAGGGTAACTAGTACCCAAGGTGAGGGCATGTAGCCCTCTCAAGGCGAGGACATGTAGTCCTCTGAAGGTGAGGGCGTGCAGCCCTCTGTTGGCGAGGACGTATAGTCCTCTAAAAGGTGAGGGTAACTAGTACCCAAGGTGAGGGCGTGTAGCCCTCTCAAGGCGAGGACGTGTAGTCCTCTGGAGGTGAGGGCGTGCAGCCCTCTGTTGGCGAGGACGTGTAGTCCTCTGAAGACCAGGGTACTAGTACCCGAGGGTCCATCCTTATGAGAAAGCAAGAGATCCTCATCGAGAGAGCCGGTCATCCCAAATTCAAAAGATTTGGACATTTAGATGTAGGGAATCTATGTAGTTAACATGATTTTGAGGGATGCAAATGCATGCAACCTTTGTTGTGAAATTTGGGTAAATGCGGACTTTGTATGAAATAATGCAATGTAATGGAAAGTTGTACAATGTTCATGGCATTCTTTCCCTATTTTGTGATTTTGATTTTGATTAAATTTTTTTTGGAAAACACAGATTGACTGTCCTTTTGAAAGAGTTGATAATTCATGCAACCTCATCCTATCTTTTTTGCAAATCTCTCCGGGAACTCCCTCAGAGTGTGTGTTCTGTTTGATTTAGTCACTTGACCATTTTTGAGTGACGGCAATGGAGTCGTTTGATGTTTGATCAATCCATTGAAATCCTAGGGTTTGTCCCCCTTTTTTTTTGTTAAAAACATCGATGGGTGAGAACTTTTGATCGGCCCCTATGTTCACTTGAGGCTCATGCACGGTGCCCCTCATTGCCCCAGTGTAAGGCTTTGAGGTATCAATCGTTGCCTTTCGTCATGACCTTGTAGGAGGGAACCTATTGAGTGAGAACTTCTAATTTGCTCCTAGGTTCGTTTGAGGTTTATGCACGGTGCCCCTCATTGCCCCAGTGTAAGGCTTTGAGGTACCAAGTGTTGTCTTGTTTTCACGACCTCGTAGTGAGGAAGAATGAAAGAAGCAGTTGATTCTTGCAAAAAGAATTTTCCAAGGACGAGAAATAGTTGAAGGATTTTTCAGCTGATGGATTTAAGCAAGATGTTTTGATGTCTTGATGATGCTAAAGGATCAAGTACTTCTAAGTTTTATTCAAGACAAGAATCCAAGAAACTCAAGATATATGATCAAGTTAGATCTCTTAGAATCTTTAGGAAGAAGTTTCCAAATTGAAACAAACAAAAGGTTTGACCAAAGAATTCTATCATTTCAAATTGAGATTTGCTCTCTGGTAATCGATTACCAGCAGCTGAAAATGTTTATATTCAAATTTTTAAAACCTGTAATCGTTTACACAAGTCTTGTAATTGATTACCAGAGGGGATTTTCAGAAAATAATTCCCAAGAGTCACATCTATTCAAATGGTTTATGAATGGCCATCAAAGGTGACTTGGAAACACGAACTTAAAGGGAGTTTTCATTGCCCAAAAAAGATTAAGAGTTTTTCTGAACTGAAATGTTTTATCCTCTCAAAAAGATTCCTTGGTCAACCACTTGTATATTCAATAAGGAATTTTGATTGGTCTTCATTGTACAATCTATCCCTTTTAAGAGAGATTTCTTCTTCTCTTCTTCTTATTTCTGAAAAGGGATTAAGAGACTGTGGGTCTCTTGTTGTAGAGGATTCCTGAACACAAGGGAAGGGTTGTCCCTATGTGTATTGTTAATCCGAAAAGAGAGAGTGAAAGTTTAATTGGGGAATAATATTCGTATCTTAATTCAATCCCCTCTTCTTCTCAAGGTTACTGAAGCCATTTGTCCAACATCCTATTCTTGATAACTCACTTCTCTCAAAAAAGACAAACTTTCCAGGATGATAAAATGAGGTCACATGAACGTCTTGAAAGCACAGTCAAAAAATTTTTTTTTTTTCTTCTTTTTGAACACTTTTATTTTATTTTATTTTGAAACTTATTTGTTTTGAACTTTACTCGTTGTTTTACGGCACCCCCACCAACATGCAAGACGAGTAATCTCTGATTGAACAGTCTTGGAAGTCAACACTCAGGAGCGCAGGTCGCTTGAGCAAACAGACCAATGGCTTGCACCCACATTCCGATGAAAGTTGAATAAGCAAACATGCGTTTGTGAGAGGATGAGGGACAAAGATATCAACTTTATCCATTTCATTTAACATTGTAGCTGTGGTTTACAATAATGGCATAAACTTGGAAACCCTGATGAGTCATTAGAGACACCTAACAACAGCTTTCAAAATTGCCCCATGTGTGGCATCTCTTGTCAATGTCAGGATTTACACGCGATTCTCCTCAAATTTCAGCCAGCCCGCATCAATTAGACCTTGCACCTCACGCTTCAGAGCCCTACCATGCTCAATGGAACGCCCCGGGGCTTCTCCGTGACAAGCACACATTGCGTTCGAGTCGTATTCTTGGAGAAATGGAGGTTGATGAACCTTGGCTAGGGTTATGGCTACCATTGCGTTATCAAGTAGATATGGGAGCAAGTTAGCATATGACACCGGAATTTGGGGTGAATCCTACAGGCTTTTCGCTGCAAAATTCACTTCTTGGTTGGTGTTTTTGGTTTGTGCTAAAGGTGGTGTTCGTCATTGGAAGTGTGGTAGACAGACTTTGTGGTAGATTTAGGGATGGCCTTTGTGGATAAATGGGTGATGGGTAAGGAGAAGGTTTGTTATTGGCTGAGTAAAGATATTGTTGGGTTGGTGGGAAACTTGGTCGTACAGGAATGGCAGTCACAGCATGGGTTTCTCCCTCTTTGTCACCCTCTTTATTTGCCCCAGTTTTCTCAATCGTCCTAGTAGGATGATCAAATTTGCCTCTTTTCGGACCCACATTGATCCTTTCACTGGCGAAGACCAAATCTGCAAAGCTTTGAGGGTGCGCAGCCCACCATCTTTTCATAGTAGAGTACCGATAATGTGTCTACCATCACGATTATCGTTTCCCTTTCCATTATTGGGGGTACCACCTGGGCCGCCAGATCCCTCCACCTTTTGGGCGTGTTCTTTGAATGATCCGTCCCCCTTTTTGCACATGTTCTGTAGTTGCATCCTATCCGGAACCATATCAAAATTGTACTGATACTGCCTAACAAAGGCAACCATTAGGTCCTTCCAAGAATGGACTCGGGAAGGTTCCAAGTTAGTGTACCAGGTAACAGCTACCCCAGTAAGACTTTCTTGGAAGGAATGTATCAGAAATTCCTCATCTTTTGCGTATTCCCCCATCTTCTGACAATACATCTTTAGATGGTTCTTGAGACAAGTAGTCCCCTTGTACTTGTCAAAGTCCAGCACCTTGAACTTGGGAATGACCATGTTTGGGTATTAGGAACAACTTTTCTAGGTTAGCAAAGGCATAATCTTCACCTCCTTCAATGGCCCTGAGCCTTTCCTTTAGATGATCCGTCTTTCCCTTTTCGGCCATAGCAGGAGGGGCTCTTCCCACCGCAAAAATGCAATGGTTGTGGTTGTGGGCAAAACTGAGGGCTCTCCAAAGTGTTTTCAAAGGGTATACCACCAACTGCTTGCCCTTCAGTGGCATATCCGAGCCAAGGCTCGAAGTCAGCTAGATTGTGGTGGGGAATTTCATGTGTCTTTCCCATGGTTTGAGAGATATGTGCCTGATGAGGTTATTGGTTCTCAATGAGTATCGGAGTGGAGTTATTGAGATTTTCATTGAGAGTGTATGCCACATTGGGTGGTGTATAGTTGGGAGGCAAGCCATATGATGGGAAGGCGTGCTCGTTTTGAATTTGCACATCATGGGGTCATCCGTACTTCCCAAATCTTTGCCTACCATATTTGAGGTTGGACGATTCATTTGCTTGAGGCCAGATGGGAGCATTGGGTTCACCTTAGCGACAGCGCTTAATAGCGGCAACTATAACCGCATTGGCTTCCATTATCTTCTTCATGCTCATCATGGCCTTTATCATTGTGGCCATTTGCTCTTTTATGGCCTCCATTTTTGGCCTTCATCTTCTCTTGCACCTTCTCTGCTTCACCCATTACTCTAGCTCTAGCACGAGTTCGGTAAGGGCGCCGTAAAGCGTTTCCTTTTCTTTTTGATAAGTTCATTTTATTTTATTTTATTTTTCAAGGAAATAATGCAATGAGCAATGCAACCAATGAAAAGCATGGATGCATGCGAATGATGTACAGTCGAAGTATTGCGAATTTTTACGCAGGATATGGGGTTGAATCAATTTAGATTTTCAACATGGTCCATGACATCTTTGTCAAGGTGAAACTGGAAGTAACAAGGACATCAATAATCCTAAATATGTTTGGCAGTAGACGAAGCAGTGATGTGACTCGATTCATCTTTTGCCCCAATTTTGCAGGATGGTTACTTCCATATTTCAACTTGACTTGATGAACCTTTTTGTAAAAGCTTGAGCTTGGTTCAACCCTATAATCCAAGGAATGGCAATTCTGATCGCCAATACTTCAACAACATCTCATAGGGATGAATGACTCGGGCATACTTTAAGCTATGCATGGAAAATGTAATTATGAAATTGAGATGCCCGAAGAAACACCATTTCCTAGTTAACCATGCATTAGGTACCATGTTCAATTATTTTGTTTTGTTGTTGTGTGCATTTTTTTTTAGAAATGGGTTTATGATCCCAACATGGTTGGCTCATGGTGCCTAACACATGCAACTAAGAATGTAGTGTGAAGTTTTCACGCTTCCCCTTTTTTGTTTTTGTTTTGTAGAGGAAAACGCAAGGATGAGCAAACATGAAAACAAATGGTATGCAATTTTGCAGATCAAAAAGTTTGTTGAACGCATATGCATGATGATGCCATGACTCATGCAAAATGTGAGGCTGGAATATGATAACGGACAAATGCAGGATATGTCCATTATGATGTTATGAAGAGATGCTTATGCGATGCATGATATGAATGCATTTTACGGACACGAGAGCCCGGAAAATTATCTCTTCTTACTCGCGCATTTGGGGGCGCAGTGCCCCATGTGTACTATTAAGAAGGTGATATGGACCTTCCGGCTTCCCGTGACAAAGGACGAGACCAACATACAATGCATGCTAGAGATAAAATGTAGGAGTGATTTGATTTGCACAAGCTTTTTGGAGTAGAAACATGGGACCAACTCATTTTATTTCAAAAAAAAGGAAGTCGTATCTAGTCAAGGTCTGAGAGACCATACAAGTTTCCTAATGATTTCTAATTATGTGGGCCATTAAGTCTATCATATGCTGACAATAGCCGAGAAGCCCATGAATCTCTTCGGGGGTGGAGTAGGTGTCTGCCATTGCCTTGGCCTTGGCTAACAAGCGGGGAAGTTCTTGACTCCCGTTCAAGGTAAGAGCAAACCGGTCCATCCACATGGTTGCCTCTTGGTGTAAAGAGTCGATCACCCTTCCTCTAGCCTCTTTTTCCGCATATACTTGAGCATACTCATCCGCGATTCTATGCTCGTGGGCCATGGCTAGACCTAACTCTTCTTGGTACTTGGCGATGATAGCTAGCATGTTGGTCTCCGTCTCGCATAAATGCTGAGACAAGCTTCTTTTGGACCTTGAACAAGCAATTAACTCCTCTTTCAGAACCATGCTATGTGCTCGCGACTGGTCTCTTTCTTCCCTTCGCAACTTGAGTTCACTATTGCTACCCCATAGAGCTCCGCGAAATTTGTTCCGGCCATACTCTTCCTTGCGAGCCCTCTTGGTCTCTTGTTCAAGGGCTCTTGCAGTAATTGCATTCTCTTCCCGTAACCCGGCACACTCCTTCCGAACGTGTGTAGCGGCCAACTTGAACTTCTCCTTGGCAAGTTTTGCCTTTCCTAACTCGCTTTTGAGAGTTTGGACTTCTTCGTCCTCTTCCGGTGCTTCAAAACTCTCTTCGCTGACGACTTTTAACTTGGCGAGCCAATCTAAACCTCGTATATGAACTTTCATCCATTCGTGGTACCCACCAATGATGCCATTACGAATGCCTCTAAGCTCTTGATCTTTCCTTAACGGGGTTTCCCATGCCTTATGGATTCTTTGTATAGTCTTGGAATTTTGTGCGCCGAAATCCCTCACAAGGAAAGGAGACATGCTTTCTTCCGTCGGTGCTCCCCTCATGGGGTACCCTAGTTGTCTTATAGCGAGCGCGGGATTGTAGTTAATACAACCCCTCGTTCCTACCAGCGGAATGTTTGGGTATCTTCCACATGAGAAAAGGACTCCTTCTTTTCCTTCCTTCCATCGGGGGAACCAACTGATTGTTCTACCTCCTATCCCGGCCAAGAGCTGGTCCCAATCTATTCTCCTCTTTTCAGTACATGAGCGATGGCTCAGGAGCGGACATGGATGTCTTGTGTCTTGTTGGAACAAGTGTGAAACCAACCAAACACAGAGGGCGGGTAAGCAACAGATGATCCGTGCGCTACTCTTTTCGCACCTTCGGTCAAATGTGTCAAATAGATCTGCCAAGACAGCTACCACCGGACTTTCCTTGCTATGGTGGTAGGCAAGGAAAGCGTCGATTACTGCTAGGTCTACCAAACCATCCACGTTTGGAAAGAGGACGACCCCAAAAATTAGCAAAGCTAACACATCCATAAACGGGACCCAGTCTCCTTGATTGGCCATACCCCTCGCCTTGTCTTCTAGGTACTTCTGTGGTAGGCCCGCTATGCCGTTCCGAGTCTGTTTTATGCGGTCCAAACCTTTTGCTGAATCCTTGACCACAGTTGCAATTCTTCTCAAAGAGGGGAGACACCCGGAGGATAGATATGGTTTTCTTCCCCTGAGAGGACATCCTAGAATTTCCTCAAATTCTTCAATGGTTGGTACTAATTGGAAGTCCCCGAATGTGAAGCATCTCAAAGGCTGGTCGTAGTATTGGGTAAGTGATGCAATGGCTTCTATGGACACCTCTGCTATGGTCAACTCTAAGATCTTTCCGTAAGTCTTGCGGAAGACTTGCATTTGGAGGGGTTCCATCAACCGCCCTAATTCCTTGATGCTGGTGGTATCTAGGCTTTTGACCTTGACTTGGTAGAACCTCTTGCCGGTTTGATTTGTTCCCATGCTTACTAAAGTGAGACAAAAGCTGGTGCAAATCAAAACTCCGATATCTCATGGGTGGGATGGATGAATGCATGATGGAATGCATATGACACAGATGCAATCTAGGAATGCGGGGGTCCGGGGAATTTGTCCCCTTCTTAGATACGACGTCTAGGGGTAGCGAAATGCCCCAACGCACGTTTTTAAGAAGGCGACACGGACCCTCCGTTGGTTTGTTTACAGTAGGGATCAAGACAGAACCCATATGCAATGCCTATGCAAAAGACACAATGCGGGAATGTGCACAGTATGACAATATTTACCGAACATAAGCAAAAGGGTATATGATACTCATGCATGGCAGTGTGAAAAATGGCACGCAGCGTGTTTGCTTCGTGCCCCTATTTAAGGGACCTATAAGGGAGAGAACTAACTAGGCTTTTAGCAATAATCCCCAAGGTAGTTATATCTCTCTTGATGGTTTCTAGAGGTATCATCCCCTTTGAAGAACATATTGTAGCAGTAGGGACTACTAGCAACAATAGGTTTTTTCAAAGAGAAAAGCTCTAGATGAGGGTTCACTGTAATCAAGCAAGTCGGAGACCTAGCATGATCCCAGATTCACCTCCACTCCTTATGCTCCCATGAACCCGGGTATAGGGCCCTTTTTCACTCACAGTGTGTGCAAATAGTGTTGGTGTTTGTGTGCATTAAATGAATAAATATTTACTTCATGCATACATTTAAAACGCACTAAAAGCAACAAAGAGTTTATATATACAAGAACATAATGAAAGGAAACCAACAAAGGGGTAAGTCACGGTAAAACATTGCACAAAATTAAATGGCCTAACTCTCAAAAAACAGTCCCCAGTGGAGTCGCCAACTGTCGCAACCTACCCTTCGGCGGGAGGGCGACGCGAGACTCGCGGGATGCGTGTTCCACGAAAGGAATACGCGCGGAGTCGCCACCAACGTTTATTTGAGGAAAACGTCGGAAAAACCGTAAAAGACGCGATCTACGAACTTTTTAAGTGAAAGGTTCGGGAGTTGTATTTACGTACGGGGAAGGTATTAGCACCCCACACGTCCGTCCCAAGGGACGGCAGCCTTTAATTGAATGTGCAAACATGTGTTTGATTTTTTACGTTCCCTTTTATGTCCTTATATCCTTTATACCTTTTTTATATTTTTTCTTTTTTGTGGTCGACAAGGGTGTTTCCCTTCGCTCCTACGTATTCCTCAATTTGGGATGAGAAAATCAGACCTACGTAGTTCTTTCGGAACAAAGTGTTTGGGTTAAGTTTGTTTTTTTGTCTTTTTTGCAAAATATGTTTTTTATTTGAACAAAAGGTCATTTAAGGTGTTGAACCATTAAACGGTCTTTTGATTTTGAAAGTGGAGAAACGTTAAGGCGTTGGACCATTAACGATCTCTTGTTTTTGAAAGGAGAGAAACGTTAAGGCATTGGACCATTAACGATCTCTTGGGGTGGTCGACAAAAGCGGGGCTTTTGCTCCTACGTATCCTCAATGAGGAACTCAGACCTACGTAGTTCTTTCTTATCAAGTGATTTTTTTTTTATTTTAAGAGGTGATCATTTTAAGGCGTTGGACCTTAAAAATGATCCTTTTTACTTAGTGAGAAATTGAAATGACAAACTTCAAAAGCCTATTTTTGTGGACGAGCTTGACTAGGCGAGTTGATTTTAGCCTTAGTTTCACTTTAGTTATTAATCAATTCGATTAAGAATGAGAAATCCCAAAGAGAAAACGTCCGATTTATTTCCAACGTGGTTACGGCATGACCGAACGGTCGGAATTGATTTTAACCGAAGTCAACGGATAATATAATTCAAACGTTCGGTGGAAATTTATTTTATTTTTAAGTTAAGCGAGAAATGACTTAAGTAAAATGGCTTAAGCACGTCAACAGGGGGTATAAAAAGTAAACAAAACGAGAATAAAAATGCACGAAACACAATGTGGACCACTACGGGTACATAGAATGAATCGAAAAGCTTGGTTCGAGGTACTTACCCGTTGAAGATCGAAGAACGATGAAGAACGAATGAAGAACGTCGAAGAACGGTTGAAACCTTTGCGAGATTCCTCACGGAAAACGTTACGGAAACGTTTCGGAAGCGCCTCGGCTTAGATTTTCTTCACGGAAACAATTTTTCCAAGCAAATTCGAAAGAGAGAGAAGTGCCTAAGGGGCTGGACCCCTTCCTTCTTGCATTCCTCCCCTATTTATAGCAAAATAGGGGAGGTGGTTGCCGCCCAGCTCGCCCAGGCGAGCAGGGTTGCTTCCTCCAGAAGCAACCGCCTTCTGGAGGAATCTTCTGGAGGGCCCAAGTGGGCCTGGGTGCTATTTGCACCCCCATTTTTACTAAGTACACCCCCCTCTGCTGTTTTTTGGTGATTCTTTTTTCGTAAAGTTACGGAAACTTACGAATTTCGTAACGATACTTGTTTTCTTTCCGTAATGTTACGGAACCTTGCGGATTACATAATCATCCCCATTTTGACTTACGGAATGTTACGGAACCTCACTTAATTATGCAACGATGCTTCCATTTGATTTCCGGTGTGTCACGGAAACTTACGGATTGTGCATCAATATTTTTTTGGTTTTTCGGCATGTCCTGGAATTTCACAAATTGCCTAATGATGGGTGCCAAGCACCTCACGAGGACCAAAGAATGGTCGCACGTCATCGAGCAAAGGTCCCCGGACGAAATTAGGGTATGACAGATTGCATAGTGCAATTCTCCATTCTCAACCTTTTTCGGAGCCCCATGAATTGCATTTTCGTTCATGTGTCCTCCACCTTCGAGTTTGGAGCTATGCGTAGTGATTGGTTAGTGCAATTCTCCATTCTCAACCCCTTTTTCGGAGCCCCATGAATTGTGTTTTCGTTCATGTGTCCTCCACCTTCGAGTTTGGAGCTATGCGTCGTGATTGCTTAGTGAAATTCTCCATTCTCAACCTTTTTTGGAGCCCCATGAATTGCGTTTTCCTTCATGTGTCCTCCACCTTCGAGTTTGGAGCTATGCGTAGTGATTGCTTAGTGCAATTCTCCATTCTCAACGCCTTTTTCGGAGCCCCATGAATTGCGTTTTCATTCATGTGTCCTCCACCTTCGGGTTTGGAGCTATGCGTAGTGATTGCATAGTGCAATTCTCCATTCTCAATCTTTTCAGAGCCCCATGAATTGCGTTTTCGTTCATGTGTCCTCCACCTTCGAGTTAGGAGCTATGCGTAGTGATTGCTTAGTGAATTTCTCCATTCTCAACCTTTTTCGGAGCCCCATGAATTGCGTTTTCGTTCATGTGTCCTCCACCTTCGAGGTTGGAGCTATGCGTAGTGATTGCTTAGTGAAATTCTCCATTCTCAACCTTTTTCGGAGCCCCATGAATTGCGTTTTCCTTCATGTGTCCTCCACCTTCGAGTTTGGAGCAATGCGTAGTGATTGCTTAGTGCAATTCTCCATTCTCAACCTTTTTCGGAGCCCCATGAATTGCATTTTCGTTCATGTGTCCTCCACCTTCGAGTTTGGAGCTATGCGTAGTGATTGCATAGTGCAATTCTCCATTCTCAATCTTTTCAGAGCCCCATGAATTGCGTTTTCGTTCATGTGTCCTCCACCTTCGAGTTTGGAGCTATGCGTAGTGATTGCTTAGTGAATTTCTCCATTCTACACCTTTTTCGGAGCCCCATGAATTGCGTTTTCGTTCATGTGTCCTCCACCTTCGAGTTTGGAGCTATGCGTAGTGATTGCTTAGTGCAATTATCCATTCTCAATCTTTTCGGAGCCCCATGAATTGCGTTTTCGTTCATGTGTCCTCCAGCTTCGAGTTTGGAGCTATGCATAGTGATTGCTTAGTGCAATTCTCCATTCTCAACCCTTTTTTCGGAGCCCCATGAATTGCGTTTTCATTCATGTGTCCTCCACCTTCGAGTTTGGAGCTATGCGTAGTGATTGCTTAGTGCAATTCTCCATTCTCAACCCCTTTTTCGGAGCCCCATGAATTGTGTTTTCGTTCATGTGTCCTCCACCTTCGAGTTTGGAGCTATGCGTAGTGATTGCTTTGTGCAATTCTCCATTCTCAACCTTTTTCAGAGCCCCATGAATTGCGTTTTCGTTCATGTGTCCTCCACCTTCGAGTTTGGAGCTATGCGTAGTTATTGCTTAGTGCAATTCTCCATTCTCAACCCCTTTTTCGGAGCCCCATGAATTGCGTTTTCGTTCATGTGTCCTCCACCTTCGAGTTTGGAGCCATGCGTAGTGATTGCTTAGTGAAATTCTCTATTCTCAATGTTTGGAGCTATGCGTAGTGATTTCTTAGTGCAATTCTCCATTCTCAACCTTTTTCGGAGCCCCATGAATTGCATTTTCATTCATGTGTCCTCCACCTTCGAGTTTGGAGCTATGCGTAGTGATTGCTTAGTGCAATTCTCCATTCTCAACCCCTTTTTCGGAGCCCCATGAATTGTGTTTTCGTTCATGTGTCCTCCACCTTCGAGTTTGGAGCTATGCGTCGTGATTGCTTAGTGAAATTCTCCATTCTCAACCTTTTCTGGAGCCCCATGAATTGCGTTTTCCTTCATGTGTCCTCCACCTTCGAGTTTGGAGCTATGCGTAGTGATTGCATAGTGCAATTCTCCATTCTCAATCTTTTCGGAGGCCCATGAATTGCGTTTTCGTTCATGTGTCCTCCACCTTCGAGTTTGGAGCTATGCGTAGTGATTGCTTAGTGAAATTCTCCATTCTCAACCTTTTTCGGAGCCCCATGAATTGCGTTTTCCTTCATGTGTCCTCCACCTTCGAGTTTGGAGCTATGCGTAGTGATTGCTTAGTGCAATTCTCCATTCTCAACCTTTTCGGAGCCCCATGAATTGCGTTTTCGTTCATGTGTCCTCCACCTTCGAGTTTGGAGCTATGCGTAGTGATTGCTTAGTGAATTTCTCCATTCTCAACCTTTTTCGGAGCCCCATGAATTGCGTTTTCGTTCATGTGTCCTCCACCTTCGAGTTTGGAGCTATGCGTAGTGATTGCTTAGTGAAATTCTCCATTCTCAACCTTTTTCGGAGCCCCATGAATTGCGATTTCGTTCATGTGTCCTCCACCTTCGAGTTTGGATCCATGCGTAGTGATTGCTTAGTGAAATTCTCTATTCTCAATGTTTGGAGCTATGCGTAGTGATTGCTTAGTGAAATTCTCCATTCTCAACCTTTTTTGGAGCCCCATGAATTGCGTTTTCGTTCATGTGTCCTCCACCTTCCAGTTTGGAGCCATGCGTAATGATTGCTTATTGAAATTCTCTATTCTCAATGTTTGGAGCTATGCGTAGTGATTTCTTAGTGCAATTCTCCATTCTCAACCTTTTTCGGAGCCCCATGAATTGCATTTTCATTCATGTGTCCTCCCCCTTCCAGTTTGGAGCTATGCGTAGTGATTGCTTAGTGTAATTCTCCATTCTCAACCCCTTTTTCGGAGCCCCATGAATTGTGTTTTCGTTCATGTGTCCTCCACCTTCGAGTTTGGAGCTATGCCTCGTGATTGCTTAGTGAAATTCTCCATTCTCAACCTTTTCTGGAGCCCCATGAATTGCGTTTTCCTTCATGTGTCCTCCACCTTCGAGTTTGGAGCTATGCGTAGTGATTGCTTAGTGCAATTCTCCATTCTCAATCTTTTCGGAGGCCCATGAATTGCGTTTTCGTTCATGTGTCCTCCACCTTCGAGTTCGGAGCTATGCGTAGTGATTGCTTAGCGAAATTCTCCATTCTCAACCTTTTTCGGAGCCCCATGAATTGCGTTTTCCTTCATGTGTCCTCCACCTTCGAGTTTGGAGCTATGCGTAGTGATTGCTTAGTGCAATTCTCCATTCTCAACCTTTTTCGGAGCCCCATGAATTGCATTTTCTTTCATGTGTCCTCCACCTTCGAGTTTGGAGCTATGCGTAGTGATTGCATAGTGCAATTCTCCATTCTCAATCTTTTCGGAGCCCCATGAATTGCGTTTTCGTTCATGTGTCCTCCACCTTCGAGTTTGGAGCTATGCGTAGTGATTGCTTAGTGAATTTCTCCATTCTCAACCTTTTTCGGAGCCCCATGAATTGCGTTTTCGTTCATGTGTCCTCCACCTTCGAGTTTGGAGCTATGCGTAGTGATTGCTTAGTGGAATTATCCATTGTCAATCTTTTCGGAGCCCCATGAATTGCGTTTTCGTTCATGTGTCCTCCACCTTCGAGTTTGGAGCTATGCGTAGTGATTGCTTAGTGAATTTCTCCATTCTCAACCTTTTTCGGAGCCCCATGAATTGCGTTTTCGTTCATGTGTCCTCCACCTTCGAGTTTGGAGCTATGCGTAGTGATTGCTTAGTGAAATTCTCCATTCTCAACCTTTTTCGGAGCCCCATGAATTGCGATTTCGTTCATGTGTCCTCCACCTTCGAGTTTGGATCCATGCGTAGTGATTGCTTAGTGAAATTCTCTATTCTCAATGTTTGGAGCTATGCGTAGTGATTGCTTAGTGAAATTCTCCATTCTCAACCTTTTTTGGAGCCCCATGAATTGCGTTTTCGTTCATGTGTCCTCCACCTTCGAGTTTGGAGCCATGCGTAGTGATTGCTTAGTGAAATTCTCTATTCTCAATGTTTGGAGCTATGCGTAGTGATTTCTTAGTGCAATTCTCCATTCTCAACCTTTTTCGCCGCCAGCTATAGCGTAGAAATTAATTAGACTTCG
>NC_038251.2:29722772-29723847 GCF_000004515.6 Glycine max
GTTCATGTCTCCCCCACCTTAGAGTTGGGAGCTATGTAAAGAGATTGCTTAGAAAAATTCTCCTTTCTCCACTTTTTTGGGAGCCCCAAGAATTGCGTTTTTGTTCATGTTTCCCCCCCCTTAGAGTTTGGAGCTACGCGTAGAGATTGCTTAGTACAATTCTCCATTCACAATTTTTTGGGAGCCCCATGAATTGGGTTTTTGTTAAAGTTTCCTCCACCTTAGAGTTTGGAGCTATGCGTAGTGATTGCTTAGTGAAATTCTCCATTCTCAACCTTTTTCGGAGCCCCATGAATTGCGTTTTGATTCATGTGTCCACCACCTTCGAGTTTGGAGCTATGCGTAGTGATTGCTTAGTGCAATTCTCCATTCTCCACCTTTTTCGGAGCCCCATGAATTGCATTTTCGTTCATGTATGCTCCACCTTCGAGTTTGGAGCTATGCGTAGTGATTGCTTAGTGCAATTCTCCATTCTCAATCTTTTCGGAGCCCCATGAATTGCGTTTTCGTTCATGTGTCCTCCACCTTCGAGTTTGGAGCTATGCGTAGTGATTGCTTAGTGCAATTTTCCATTCTCAACCCCTTTTTCGGAGCCCCATGAATTGTGTTTTCGTTCATGTGTCCTCCACCTTCGAGTTTGGAGCTATGCGTAGTGATTGCTTAGCGAAATTCTACATTCTCAACCTTTTTCGGAGCCCCATGAATTGCGTTTTCGTTCATGTGTCCTCCACCTTCGAGTTTGGAGCTATGCGTAGTGATTGCTTAGAGCAATTCTCCATTCTCAACCTTTTTCGGAGCCCCATGAATTGCGTTTTTCGTTCATGTGTCCTCCACCTTCGAGTTTGGAGCGATGCGTAGTGACTGCTTAGTGCAATTCTCCATTCTCAATCTTTTTGGAGCCCCATGAATTGTGTTTTCATTCATGTGTCCTCGACCTTCGAGTTTGGAGCTATGCATAGTGATTGCTTAGTGAATTTCTCAATTCTCAACCTTTTTCGGAGCCCCATGAATTGCGTTTTCGTTTATGTGTCCTCCACCTTCGACTTTGGAGCTATGTGTAGTGATTGGTTAGTGC
>NC_038251.2:29723947-29725365 GCF_000004515.6 Glycine max
TCTTTTCGGAGCCCCATGAATTGCGTTTTCATTCATGTGTCCTCCACCTTCGAGTTTGGAGCTATGCGTAGTGATTGCTTAGTGCAATTCTCCATTCTCAACCCCTTTTTCGGAGCCCCATGAATTGTGTTTTCGTTCATGTGTCCTCCACCTTCGAGTTTGGAGCTATGCGTAGTGATTGCTTAGTGAAATTCTCCATTCTCAACCTTTTTCGGAGCCCCATGAATTGCGTTTTCATTCATGTGTCCTCGACCTTCGAGTTTGGAGCTATGCGTAGTGATTGCTTAGTGAATTTCTCAATTCTCAACCTTTTTCGGAGCCCCATGAATTGCGTTTTCGTTCATGTGTCCTCCACCTTCGACTTTGGAGCTATGTGTAGTGATTGCTTAGTGCAATTCTCCATTCTCCATCTTTTCAGAGCCCCATGAATTGCGTTTTCGTTCATGTGTCCTCCACCCATCGAGTTTGGAGCTATGCGTAGTGATTGCTTAGTGCAATTCTCCATTCTCAACCCCTTTTTCGGAGCCCCATGAATTGTGTTTTCATTCATGTGTCCTCCACCTTCGAGTTTGGAGCTATGCGTAGTGATTGCTTAGTGAAATTCTCCATTCTCAACCTTTTTCGGAGCCCCATGAATTGCGTTTTCGTTCATGTGTCCTCCACCTTCGAGTTTGGAGCTATGCGTAGTGATTGCTTAGTTCGATTCTCCATTCTCAACCTTTTTTGGAGCCCCATGAATTGCGTTTTCATTCATGTGTCCTCCACCTTAAAATTTGGAGCTATGCTTAGTGATTGCTTAGTGCAATTCTCCATTCTCAATCTTTTCGGAGCCCCATGAGTTGCGTTTTCATTCATGTGTCCTCCACCTCCGAGTTTGGAGCTATCCGTAGTTATTGCTTACTGCAATTCTCCATTCTCAATCTTTTCGGAGCCCCATGAATTGCGTTATCGTTCATGTGTCCTCCACCTTTGAGTTTAGAGCTACGCGTAGTGATTGCTATGTGAAATTCTCCATTCTTAATCTTTTCGGAGCCCCATGAACTGCGTTTTCGTTCGTGTGTCCTCCACCTTCGAGTTTGTAGCTATGCGTAGTGATTGCTTAGTGCAATTCTCCATTCTCAATCTTTTCGGAGCCCCATGAATTGCGTTTTTGTTCATGTGTCCTCCACCTTCGAGTTTGGAGTCATGCGTTGTGATTGCTTAGTGAAATTCTCCATTCTCAATCTTTTCGGAGCCCCATGAATTGCGTTTTCATTCATGTGTCCTCCACCTTCGAGTTTGGAACTATGCGTAGTGATTGCTTAGTGCAATTCTCCGTTCTCAATCTTTTCGGAGCCCCATGAATTGCGTTATCGTTCATGTGTCCTCCACCTTCGAATTTGGAGCTATGCGTAGTGATAACTTCGCACTAACACGGA
>NC_038251.2:29727492-29731756 GCF_000004515.6 Glycine max
GTTTTCGTTCATGTTCTCCTCCCCCCTTCGAGGTTGGAGCTATGCGTAGTGATTGTCTTAGTGCAATTCTCACATTGTCAACCTTTTTCGGCACGCCCCATGGAATGTGCGTTATCGTTTCATGTGTCCCTCCCACCTTTCAAGTTTAGGAGCTATGGCTTAGTGATTTGCTAAGTGCAATTCTCCAT
The DNA here is from genome assembly GCF_000004515.6 of Glycine max. Lineage (NCBI taxonomy): Eukaryota > Viridiplantae > Streptophyta > Magnoliopsida > Fabales > Fabaceae > Glycine > Glycine max. The sequence continues at coordinate 29,727,681 of NC_038251.2, forward strand.
TCTCAAATCTCTTTTCGGAGCCCCATGAATTGCGTTTTCGTTCATGTGTCCTCCACCTTCGAGTTTGGAGCTATGCGTAGTGATTGCTTAGTGCAATTCTCTATTCTCCACCTTTTCGGAGCCCCATGAATTGCGTTTTCGTTCATGTGTCCTCCACCATCGAGTTTGGAGCTATGCGTAGTGATTGCTTAGTGCAATTCTCAATTGTCAACCTTTTTCGGAGCCCCATGAATTGCGTTATCGTTCATGTGTCCTCCACCTTCGAGTTTGGAGCTATGCGTAGTGATTGCTTAGTGCAATTCTCCATTCTCAATCTTTTCGGAGCCACATGAATTGCGTTATCGTTCATGTGTCCTCCACCTTCAAGTTTGGAGCTATGCGTAGTGATTGCTTAGTGCAATTCTCCAATCTCAATCTTTTCGGAGCCCCATGAATTGTGTTTTCCTTCATGTGTCCTCCACCTTCGAGTTTGGAGCTATGCGTAGTGATTGCTTAGTGCAATTCTCCATTCTCCATCTTTTCGGAGTCCCATGAATTGCGTTTTCATTCATGTGTCCTCCACCTTCGAGTTTGGAGCTATGCGTAGTGATTGGTGAGTGCAATTCTCCATTCTCAACCCCTTTCTCGGAGCGCCATGAATTGTGTTTTCGTTCATGTGTACTCCACCTTCGAGTTTGGAGCTATGCATAGTGATTGCTTAGTGAAATTCTCCATTCTCAACCTTTTTTGGAGCCCCATGAATTGCGTTTTCGTTCATGTGTCCTCCACCTTCGAGTTTGGAGCTATGCGTAGTGATTGCTTAGTGCAATTCTCAATTCTCAACTTTTTTCGGAGCCCCATGAATTGCGTTTTCGTTCAATTGTCCTCCACCTTCGAGTTTGGAGCCATGCGTAGTGATTGCTTAGTGCAATTCTCCATTCTCAATCTTTTCGGAGCCCCATGAATTGCGTTATCGTTCATGTGTCCTCCACCTTCAAGTTTGGAGCTATGCGTAGTGATTGCTTAGTGCAATTCTCCATTCTCAATCTTTTCGGAGCCCCATGAATTGCATTATCGTTCATATGTCCTCCACCTTTGAGTTTGGAGCTACGCGTAGTAATTGCTTAGTGCAATTCTCCATTCTCAATCTTTTCGGAGCCCCATGAATTGCATTTTCGTTCATGTGTCCTCCACCTTCGAGTTTGGAGCTATGCGTAGTGATTGCTTAGTGCAATTCTCCATTCTCCATCTTTTCGGAGCCCCATGAATTGCGTTTTCATTCATGTGTCCTCCACCTTCGAGTTTGGAGCTATGCGTAGTGATTGGTGAGTGCAATTCTCCATTCTCAACCCCTTTCTCGGAGCGCCATGAATTGTGTTTTCGTTCATGTGTACTCCACCTTCGAGTTTGGAGCTATGCATAGTGATTCCTTAGTGAAATTCTCCATTCTCAAGCTTTTGCGGAGACCCATGAATTGCATTTTCGTTCATGTGTCCTCCCACCTTGGAGTTGGGAGGTATGCGTAGTGATTGCTTAGTGCAATTCTCCATTCTCCATCTGTGCGGATCCCCATGAATTTGCGGTTTCATTCATGTGTCCTCCACCATCGAGTTTGGAGCTATGCGTAGTGATTGCTTAGTGCAATTCTCCATTCTCAGTTTTTTCGGAGCCCCAGGAATTGCGTTTTCGTTCATGTGTCCTCCACATTCGAGTTTGGAGCTATGCGTAGTGATTGCTTAGTGGAATTCTCCATTCTCAATCTTTTCGGAGCCCCATGAATTGCGTTTTCGTTCATGTGTCCTCCACCTTCGAGTTTGGAGCTATGCGTAGTGATTGCTTAGTGCAATTCTCCATTCTCAACCTTTTTCGGAGCCCCATGAATTGCATTTTCGTTCATGTGTCCTCCACCTTCGTGTTTGGAGCTATGCGTAGTGATTGCTTAGTGCAATTCTCCATTCTCAATCTTTTCGGAGCCCCATGAATTGCGTTTTCGTTCATGTGTCCTCCACCTTCGAGTTTGGAGCTATGCGTAGTGATTGCTTAGTGAATTTCTCCATTCTCAACCTTTTTCGGAGCCCCATGAATTGCGTTTTCGTTCATGTGTCCTCCACCTTCGAGTTTGGAGCTATGCATAGTGATTGCTTAGTGAAATTCTCCATTCTCAACCTTTTTTGGAGCCCCATGAATTGCGTTTTCGTTCATGTGTCCTCCACCTTCGAGTTTGGAGGTATGCGTAGTGATTGCTTAGTGCAATTCTCCATTCTCAATCTTTTCGGAGCCCCATGAATTGCGTTTTCGTTCATGTGTCCTCCACCTTCGAGTTTGGAGCTATGCGTAGTGATTGCTTAGTGAATTTCTCCATTCTCAACCTTTTTCGGAGCCCCATGAATTGCGTTTTCATTCATGTGTCCTCCACCTTCGAGTTTGGAACTATGCGTAGTGATTACTTAGTGCAATTCTCCATTCTCAACTTTTTTCGGAGCCCCATGAATTGCGTTTTCGTTCATGTGTCCTCCACCTTCAAGTTTGGAGCTATGCGTAGTGATTGCTTAGTGCAATTCTCCATTCTCAATCTTTTCGGAGCCCCATGAATTGTGTTTTCCTTCATGTGTCCTCCACCTTCGAGTTTGGAGCTACGCGTAGTAATTGCTTAGTGCAATTCTCCATTCTCAATCTTTTCGGAGCCCGATGAATTGCAATTTCGTTCATGTGTCCTCCACCTTCGAGTTTGGAGCTATGCGTAGTGATTGCTTAGTGCAATTCTCCATTCTCAATCTTTTCGGAGCCCCATGAATTGCATTATCGTTCATGTGTCCTCCACCTTTGAGTTTGGAGCTACGCGTAGTAATTGCTTAGTGCAATTCTCCATTCTCAATCTTTTCGGAGCCCGATGAATTGCAATTTCGTTCATGTGTCCTCCACCTTCGAGTTTGGAGCTATGCGTAGTGATTGCTTAGTGCAATTCTCCATTCTCCATCTTTTCGGAGCCCCATGAATTGCGTTTTCATTCATGTGTCCTCCACCATCGAGTTTGGAGCTATGCGCAGTGATTGGTGAGTGCAATTCTCCATTCTCAATCTTTTCGGAGCCCCATGAATTGCGTCTTCGTTCATGTGTCCTCCACCTTCGAGTTTGGAGCTATGCGTAGTGATTGCTTATTGCAATTCTCCATTCTCAACCCCTTTTTCGGAGCCCCATGAATTGTGTTTTCGTTCATGTGTCCTCCACCTTCGAGTTTGGAGTTATGCGTAGTGATTCCTTAGTGAAATTCTCTATTCTCAACCTTTTTCGGAGCCCCATGAATTGCATTTTCGTTCATGTGTCCTCCACCTTCGAGTTTGGAGGTATGCGTAGTGATTGCTTAGTGCAATTCTCCATTCTCCATCTTTTCGGAGCCCCATGAATTGCATTTTCGTTCATGTGTCCTCCACCTTCGAGTTTGGAGGTATGCGTAGTGATTGCTTAGTGCAATTCTCCATTCTAAATCTTTTCGGAGCCCCATGAATTGCGTTTTTGTTCATGTGTCCTCCACCTTCGAGTTTGGAGCTATGCGTAGTGATTGCTTAGTGCAATTCTCAATTCTCAACCTATTTCGGAGCCCCATGAATTGCGTTTTCGTTCATGTGTCCTCCACCTTTGGAGCTATGCATAGTGATTGCTTAGTGCAATTCTCCATTCTCAATCTTTTCGGAGCCCCATGAATTGCGTTATCGTTCATGTGTCCTCCACCTTTGAGTTTGGAGCTACGCGAAGTAATTGCTTAGTGCAATTCTCCATTCTCAATCTTTTCGGAGCCCCATGAATTGCATTTTCGTTCATGTGTCCTCCACCTTCGAGTTTGGAGCTATGCGTAGTGATTGCTTAGTGCAATTCTCCATTCTCCATCTTTTCGGAGCCCCATGAATTGCGTCTTCGTTCATGTGTCCTCCACCATCGAGTTTGGAGCTATGCGTAGTTATTGGTGAGTGCAATTCTCCATTCTCAACCCCTTTTTCGGAGCCCCATGAATTGTGTTTTCGTTCATGTGTCCTCCACCTTCGAGTTTGGAGTTATGCGTAGTGATTCCTTAGTGAATTCTCCATTCTCAACCTTTTTGG
>NC_038251.2:29731856-29732661 GCF_000004515.6 Glycine max
GTATGCGTAGTGATTGCTTAGTGCAATTCTCCATTCTCCATCTGTTCGGAGCTCCATGAATTGCGTTTTCATTCATGTGTCCTCCACCATCGAGTTTGGAGCTATGCGTAGTGATTGCTTAGTGCAATTCTCCATTCTCAATCTTTTCGGAGCCCCAGGAATTGCGTCTTTGTTCATGTGTCCTCCACATTCGAGTTTGGAGTTATGCGTAGTGATTGCTTAGTGGAATTCTCCATTCTCAATCTTTTCGGAGCCCCATGAATTGCGTTTTCGTTCATGTGTCCTCCACCTTCGAGTTTGGAGCTATGCGTAGTGATCGCTTAGTGCAATTCTCCATTCTCAATATTTTCGGAGCCCCATGAATTGCGTTTTCGTTCATATGTCCTCCACCTTCGAGTTTGGAGCTATGCGTAGTGATTGCTTAGTGCAATTCTCCATTCTCAATCTTTTCGGAGCCCCATGAATTGCATTATCGTTCATGTGTCCTCCACCTTTGAGTTTGGAGCTACGCGTAGTATTTGCTTAGTGCAATTCTCCATTCTCAATCTTTTCGGAGCCCGATGAATTGCAATTTCGTTCATGTGTCCTCCACCTTCGAGTTTGGAGCTATGCGTAGTGATTGCTTAGTGCAATTCTCCATTCTCCATCTTTTCGGAGCCCCATGAATTGCATTTTGGTTCATGTGTCCTCCACCTTCGAGTTTGGAGGTATGCGTAGTGAATGCTTAGTGCAATTCTCCATTCTAAATCTTTTCGGAGCCCCATGAATTGCGTTTTCGTTCATGTGTCCTCCACCTTCGAGTTTG
>NC_038251.2:29750952-29753732 GCF_000004515.6 Glycine max
TGTGTCCTCCACCTTCGACTTTGGAGCTATGTGTAGTGATTGCTTAGTGAAATTCTCCATTCTCAACCATTTTCGGAGCCCCATGAATTGCTTTTTCATTCATGTGTCCTCCACCTTCGAGTTTGGAACTATGCGTAGTGATTGCTTAGTGCAATTCTCCATTCTCAACCTTTTTCGGAGCCCCACGAATTGCGTTTTCGTTCATGTGTCCTCCACCTTCAAGTTTGGAGCTATGCTTAGTGATTGCTAAGCGCAATTCTCCATTCTCAATCTTTTCGGAGCCCCATGAATTGCGTTTTCGTTCATGTGTCCTCCACCTTCGAGTTTGGAGCCATGCGTAATGATTGCTTAGTGCAATTCTCCATTCTCAATCTTTTCGGAGCCCCACGAATTGCGTTTTCATTCATGTGTCCTCCACCTTCAAGTTTGGAGCTATGCGTAGTGATAGCTTAGTGCAATTCTCCATTCTCAATCTTTTCGGAGCCCCATGAAATGCGTTTTCGTTCATGTGTCCTCCACCTTCGAGTTTGGAGCTATGCGTAGTGATTGCTTAGTGCAAATCTCCATTCTCAATCTTTTCGGAGCCCCACGATATGCGTTTTCATTCATGTGTCCTCCACCTTCAAGTTTGGAGCTATGCGTAGTGATTGCTTAGTGCAATTCTCCATTCTCAATCTTTTCAGAGCGCCATGAATTGCGTTTTCGTTCATGTGTCCTCCACCTTCGAGTTTGGAGGTATGCGTAGTGATTGCTTAGTGTAGTTCTCCATTCTCTACCCATTGTTCGGCGCCCCATGAATTGTGTTTTCGTTCATGTGTCCACCACCTTCGAGTTTGGAGCTATGCGTAGTGATTGCTTAGTGCAATTCTCCGTTCTCAACCTTTTTTGGAGCCCCATGAATTGCGTTTTCGTTCATGTGTCCTCCACCTTCGAGTTTGGAGCTATGCGTAGTGATTGCTTAGTGCCATTCTCCATTCTCAACCTTTTTCGGAGCCCCATGAATTGCGTTTTCGTTCATGTGTCCTCCACCTTCGAGTTTGGAGCTATGCGTAGTAATTGCTTACTGCAATTCTCCATTCTCCATCTTTTCGGAGCCCCATGAATTGTGTTTTCATTCATGTGTCCTCCACCTTCGAGTTTGGAGCTATGCGTAGTGATTGCTTAGTGCAATTCTCCATTCTCAAGGTTTTTCGGAGCCCCATGAATTGCACTTTCGTTCATGTGTCCTCCACCTTCGAGTTTGGAGGTATGCGTAGTGATTGCTTAGTGCAATTCTCCATTCTCCATCTGTTCGGAGCCCCAGGAATTGCGTCTTCGTTCATGTGTCCTCCACATTCGAGTTTGGAGTTATGCGTAGTGATTGCTTAGTGGAATTCTCCATTCTCAATCTTTTCGGAGCCCCATGAATTGCGTTTTCGTTCATGTGTCCTCCACCTTCGAGTTTGGAGCTATGCGTAGTGATCGCTTAGTGCAATTCTCCATTCTCAATATTTTCGGAGCCCCATGAAATGCGTTTTCGTTCATATGTCCTCCACCTTCGAGTTTGGAGCTATGCGTAGTGATTGCTTAGTGCAATCTCCACTCTCAATCTTTTCGGAGCCCCATGAATTGCATTATCGTTCATGTGTCCTCCACCTTTGTGTTTGGAGCTACGCGTAGTGATTGCTTAGTGCAATTCTCCATTCTCAATCTTTTCGGAGCCCGATGAATTGCAATTTCGTTCATGTGTCCTCCACCTTCGAGTTTGGAGCTATGCGTAGTGATTGCTTAGTGCAATTCTCCATTCTCCATCTTTTCGGAGCCCCATCAATTGCGTTTTCATTCATGTGTCCTCCACCATCGAGTTTGGAGCTATGCGCAGTGATTGGTGAGTGCAATTCTCCATTCTCAATCTTTTCGGAGCCCCATGAATTGCGTCTTCGTTCATGTGTCGTCCACCTTCGAGTTTGGAGCTATGCGTAGTGATTGCTTAGTGCAATTCTCCATTCTCAACCCCTTTTTCGGAGCCCCATGAATTGCGTTTTCGTTCATGTGTCCTCCACCTTCGAGTTTGGAGCTATGCGTAGTGATTGCTTAGTGCAATTCTCCATTTTCAATCTTTTCGGAGCCCCATGAATTGTGTTTTCGTTCATGTGTCCTCCAACTTCGAATTTGGAGCTATGCGTAGTGATTGCTTAGTGCAATTCTCCATTCTCCATCTTTTCGGAGCCCCATGAATTGCGTTTTCATTCATGTGTCCTCCACCTTTGAGTTTGGAGCTACCCGTAGTAATTGCTTAGTGAAATTCTCCATTCTCAACCTTTTTCAGAGCCACAAGAATTGCGTTTTCGTTCATGTGTCCTCCACCTTCGAGTTTGGAGCTATGCGTAGTGATTGCTTAGTGCAATTTCTCCATTCTCCACATTTTTCGGACCCCCAGGAATTGCGTTTTCTTTCATGTGTCCTCCACCTTCGAGTTTGGAGCTATGCGTAGTGATTGCTTAGTGCAATTCTCCATTCTCAACATTTTTCGGAACCCCATGAATTGCGTTTTCGTTCATGTGTCCTCCACCTTCGAGTTTGGAGCTATGCGTAGTGATTGCTTAGTGCAATTCTCCATTCTCAACATTTTTCGGAGCCCCATGAATTGCGTTTTCATTCATGTGTCCTCCACCTTCAAGTTTGGAGCTATGCGTAGTGATAGCTTAGTGCAATTCTCCATTCTCAATCTTTTCGGAGCCCCATGAATTGCGTTTTCGTTCATGTGTCCTCCACCTTCGAATTTGGAGCTATGCGTAGTG
>NC_038251.2:29754578-29766249 GCF_000004515.6 Glycine max
TAGAAGTCTCGCGCTTCGTTCATCCGATGGTGTTTCGGAGCCCCATGAATTGTGTTTTCGTTCATGTGTCCTCAATCTTCGAGTTTGGAGCCATGCGTAGTGATTGCTTAGTGCAATTCTCCATTCTCAATCTTTTCGGAGCCCCATGAATTGCGTTATGGTTCATGTGTCCTCCACCTTCAAGTTTGGAGCTATGCGTAGTGATTGCTTAGTGCAATTCTCCAATCTCAATCTTTTCGGAGCCCCATGAATTGCGTTTTCATTCATGTGTCCTCCACCTTCGAGTTTGGAGCTATGCGTAGTGATTGCTTAGTGCAATTCTCCATTCTCCATCTTTTCGGAGCCCCATGAATTGCGTTTTCATTCATGTGTCCTCCACCTTCAAGTTTGGAGCTATGCGTAGTGATTGCTTAGTGCAATTCTCCATTCTCAACCTTTTTCGGAGCCCCACGAATTGCGTTTTCGTTCATGTGTCCTCCACCTTCAAGTTTGGAGCTATTCTTAGTGATTGCTAAGTGAAATTCTCCATTCTCAACCATTTTCGGAGCCCCATGAATTGCTTTTTCATTCATGTGTCCTCCACCTTCGAGTTTGGAACTATGCGTAGTGATTGCTTAGTGCAATTCTCCATTCTCAACCTTTTTCGGAGCCCCACGAATTGCGTTTTCGTTCATGTGTCCTCCACCTTCAAGTTTGGAGCTATGCTTAGTGATTGCTAAGTGCAATTCTCCATTCTCAATCTTTTCGGAGCCCCATGATTTGCCTTTTCATTCATGTGTCCTCCACCTTCGAGTTTGGAGCTATGCGTTGTGATAGCTTAGTGCAATTCTCCATTCTCAACCTTTTTCGGAGCCCCATGAATTGCGTTTTCGTTCATGTGTCCTCCACCTTCGAGTTTGGAGCCATGCGTAGTGATTGCTTAGTGCAATTCTCCATTCTCCATCTTTTCGGAGCCCCATGAATTGCGTTTTCATTCGTGTGTCCTCCACCTTCGAGTTTGGAGCTATGCGTAGTGATTGCTTAGTGAATTTCTCCATTCTCAACCTTTTTCGGAGCTCCATGAATTGTGTTTTCCTTCATGTGTCCTCCACCTTCGAGTTTGGAGCTATGCGTAGTGATTGCTTAGTGCAATTCTCCATTCTCCATCTTTTCGGAGCCCCATGAATTGCGTTTTCATTCATGTGTCCTCCACCTTCGAGTTTGGAGCTATGCGTAGTGATTGCTTAGTGAATTTCTCCATTCTCAACCTTTTTCGGAGCCCCATGATTTGCGTTTTCGTTCATGTGTCCTCCACCTTCGAGTTTGGAGCTATGCATAGTGATTGCTTAGTGCAATTCTCCATTCTCAACCTTTTTCGGAGCCCCATGAATTGCGTTATCGTTCATGTGTCCTCCACCTTCAAGTTTGGAGGTATGCGTAGTGATTGCTTAGTGCAATTATCCAATCTCAATCTTTTCGGAGCCCCATGAATTGCATTATCGTTCATGTGTCCTCCACCTTCGAGTTTGGAGTTACGCGTAGTGATTGCTTAGTGCAATTCTCCATTCTCTATCTTTTCGGAGCCCCATGAATTGCGTTATCGTTCATGTGTCCTCCACCTTTGAGTTTGGAGCTATGCGTAGTGATTGCTTAGTGCAATTCTCCATTCTCAACCTTTTTCGGAGCCCCATGAATTGCGTTTTCGTTCATGTGTCCTCCACCTTCGAGTTTGGAACTATGCGTAGTGATTGCTTAGTGCAATTCTCCATTCTCAACCTTTTTCGGAGCCCCACGAATTGCGTTTTCGGTCATGTGTCCTCCACCTTCAAGTTTGTAGCTATGCTTAGTGATTGCTAAGTGCAATTCTCCATTCTCAACCTTTTCGGAGCCCCATGAATTGCGTTTTCGTTCATGTGTCCTCCACCTTCGAGTTTGGAGCCATGCGTAGTGATTTCTTAGTGCAATTCTCCATTCTCAATCTTTTCGGAGCCCCATGAATTGCGTTATCGTTCATGTGTCCTCCACCTTCAAGTTTGGAGCTATGCGTAGTGATTGCTTAGTGCAATTCTCCATTCTCAACCTTTTTCAGAGCCACAAGAATTGCGTTTTCGTTCATGTGTCCTCCACCTTCGAGTTTGGAGCTATGCGTAGTGATTGCTTAGTGCAATTCTCCATTCTCAACATTTTTTCGGAACCCCATGAATTGCGTTTTCGTTCATGTGTCCTCCACCTTCGAGTTTGGAGCTATGCGTAGTGATTGCTTAGTGAAATTCTCCATTCTCAACGTTTTCCAGAGCCACAAGAATTGCGTTTTCGTTCATGTGTCCTCCACCTTCGAGTTTGGAGCTATGCGTAGTGATTGCTTAGTGCAATTCTCCATTCTCAACATTTTTCGGAGCCCCATGAATTGCGTTTTCATTCATGTGTCCTCCACCTTCAAGTTTGGAGCTATGCGTAGTGATAGCTTAGTGCAATTCTCCATTCTCAATCTTTTCGGAGCCCCATGAATTGCGTTTTCGTTCATGTGTCCTCCACCTTCGAGTTTGGAGCTATGCGTAGTGATTGCTTAGTGTAATTCTCCATTCTCAAACCCTTTTTCGGAGCCCCATGAATTGTGTTTTCGTTCATGTGTCCTCAACCTTCGAGTTTGGAGCCATGCGTAGTGATTGCTTAGTGCAATTCTCCATTCTCAATCTTTTCGGAGCCCCATGAATTGCGTTATGGTTCATGTGTCCTCCACCTTCAAGTTTGGAGCTATGCGTAGTGATTGCTTAGTGCAATTCTCCAATCTCAATCTTTTCGGAGCCCCATGAATTGCGTTTTCATTCATGTGTCCTCCACCTTCGAGTTTGGAGCTATGCGTAGTGATTGCTTAGTGCAATTCTCCATTCTCCATCTTTTCGTAGCCCCATGAATTGCGTTTTCATTCATGTGTCCTCCACCTTCAAGTTTGGAGCTATGCGTAGTGATTGCTTAGTGCAATTCTCCATTCTCAACCTTTTTCGGAGCCCCACGAATTGCGTTTTCGTTCATGTGTCCTCCACCTTCAAGTTTGGAGCTATTCTTAGTGATTGCTAAGTGAAATTCTCCATTCTCAACCATTTTCGGAGCCCCATGAATTGCTTTTTCATTCATGTGTCCTCCACCTTCGAGTTTGGAACTATGCGTAGTGATTGCTTAGTGCAATTCTCCATTCTCAACCTTTTTCGGAGCCCCACGAATTGCGTTTTCGTTCATGTGTCCTCCACCTTCAAGTTTGGAGCTATGCTTAGTGATTGCTAAGTGCAATTCTCCATTCTCAATCTTTTCGGAGCCCCATGATTTGCCTTTTCATTCATGTGTCCTCCACCTTCGAGTTTGGAGCTATGCGTAGTGATAGCTTAGTGCAATTCTCCATTCACAACCTTTTTCGGAGCCCCATGAATTGCGTTTTCGTTCATGTGTCCTCCACCTTCGAGTTTGGAGCCATGCGTAGTGATTGCTTAGTGCAATTCTCCATTCTCCATCTTTTCGGAGCCCCATGAATTGCGTTTTCATTCGTGTGTCCTCCACCTTCGAGTTTGGAGCTATGCGTAGTGATTGCTTAGTGAATTTCTCCATTCTCAACCTTTTTCGGAGCTCCATGAATTGTGTTTTCCTTCATGTGTCCTCCACCTTCGAGTTTGGAGCTATGCGTAGTGATTGCTTAGTGCAATTCTCCATTCTCCATCTTTTCGGAGCCCCATGAATTGCGTTTTCATTCATGTGTCCTCCACCTTCGAGTTTGGAGCTATGCGTAGTGATTGCTTAGTGTAATTCTCCATTCTCAACCCCTTTTTCGGAGCTCCATGAATTGTGTGGCGTCCCTAAATTAATGACTGGTTTAATAGTAATAATTTAGATAACAAAAACCATGGTAAATTTTTTTTTTTTTTTTTTTTTCTTCTTTTTCTTTTTCATTTCTTTCTCTTTTCACCATAACTAGGTTTAGAAGGAAAATCCTCACTATAAAGTCCTGAATGGCCAGTTCACAACTCTATTCGGAGTCATTTCTTTCTTACCGCTCATAATTCTCTAAATTATTTTGCTTTTTCAAAAGGAAGAACGTACCAGCCATTACTTTAGGTCGTCACGTGAAAATAAAAGAATAAAATACGATCGATAAACTCTTTTACAAATAAAGTTACTAACGCTTTCTTTTCAAAGAACAAGATCGATCATAAATGCATTCATCATTTAAAGCTGTCCAAAATATGGGAGTTTTACAAAATATATAGTGTCATCCAGAGCAAAGGTGTCCATAGTGGTGGCTTCAGCCACATGTATACAATAATCAAATTTCTATACATCAGGTCTACCCATACAAAAACAAAAGAGTAAACCTAACAGTCAGTCCTAGATACACCCACCCTCAAAAGTATACAAAACTAATCCAAAAAGCTGTCCACTAGGATGAAGAGCCTCCGCTGATCGCCATCTCCCTCGGGCCGCTATCCTCCGTAGAGTCTGCCTCAGATGCCGACATGACTTCCTCGGGAGAATCCACCTCAAGAAGTGGATCCTCATCACCCTCTAGAAAGTCAAGGGCATCCACAGCAGGCTCAGGAGGTAGCTCCTCCAGGTCCTCCTCAGGGTCTTCCTCGGATGACGTTACCTCGATCACTTGAACGGGCTCCACTAGACGATATGGTGTAGGCGTGGGTAGTATCCACTCCACAGTGCGCTGAAGCGTCCGTGCAGGTTCATCTGGATGCACCAAAGAAGTAGCCGTGAATCGAATGGTGCCCCGAAATCGGCACCTCGTGTTGCCTTCGAGGGTCTCCCAAGCTCCCTCTAGGCACTCCATCTCTACTCGATCACGGATTAGCTGCGCCGCCATCACGATCTACAAGGAAGAAGAGAAAGGGGTAGACTCTTTCACAAGAATCTAACTGTGCTGCACACGATGCGTCTCATAAACACTACATGCAATAAAAAGGGGTATTCTAAGGCTTTCCATCTCTGGTAATCGATTACACAGCCTTGGTAATCGATTACCAGAGGCTAAACTTGAATTACACAGCCTCAGGACATGAAATATGCAATAATACACTGTGTAATCGACTACACATGCCTGGTAATCGATTACCAATGACCCATTCCTCTGTGTAATCGATTACACAGGCTGGTAATCGATTACCAGAGGCTCCCTAAGTTTCCTGACTTCGTTTTCAAGCCTGGTAATCGATTACACCCCTTGGTAATCGATTACCAGAGACCATCTTAGCCTCCTGTCCTCAATTTTAAGCCTTGTAATCGATTACCCACCCTTGGTAATCGATCACCAGAGGCCACCATCCACATATTACACAAAATTCACAGCTGGCCAGCCACCACAAGCCTCCTTGCTTTGTGGTCTTGTTTTCCTTTTATCTGTTGACTGCCAGGAGCTCGCCTGTTTAGGTACATCACAGGTTCTCACTGACCGACTATGCCCGGGTTGGGTCGGGATTGGTCAAGCTTGGTTTTGGGCAATAGCACCCCACCTGACGTCCCCAAGGTCTCCTGACCCCCGCGACATATCTCCAGGTACCACTCTGTGGTCAACAATAAAAGCAGGAAGTTTCACCCTTCAACACTTCCTCATCTCAAGCTTGTAGAATTATGGGGTACCCATCACATGTGGTACTAGGTGGCGGTCGGGCGATGGTGCACAACAAGCTTTCCACATCCACAATGCGCGCATAAACCCACCATCCCCGGTGGCCCACCTCCAACTGAGCTCACGTACTCCCACGTAGCCCATATCCTCGTTTCTCTCAACACCGGGTCCCCATCAATCCTCTCAAGCTTCCACAACATCCAAGCAAAACAACATTCAAACAGCACAAGCTATCACAGCCAAGCAAAACAGAGCAAAGGCAGAAAACTCTGCTCAACACATCAACCAAAATCACAGCTTTTCTCACGTAAAGACCACAGTAACAATTCCTTCGATCCAATTCGTTAACCGTTGGATCGACTCCAAAATTTTACTGGAAGTTTATAGTGTATAGGCCTACATTTTGACCGTTGGGATCTACTAGCAAACATCCAGAACTCATTCTGCACTAGACTTTCCACAGCCAACCACACACAAGCATTTTTCTGCACTTGTGCAAAATTCTGCTGCACAATTTCACAGCAAAAATTCTGCATAAGTGCAGATTTCGAAAATCACCCTTCCTCTCATCCAATCTTGCCCAAATCAAATCCTACAAGTCCCAAATCATGTATCAAACATGTCTAAACCAAAGCCAAGCTTCAAACCACAGCAACACAAAATCTAGGTGTCCAAAACCCCTCAATTCAATGGCTTTTCTAGGTTTGAAAGGTGGAATTTAGAATGAGGTAAATTTGGAGCAAATTCTCACCTCACACAAGTCTATAACATCAATCTAAACTCGCTCAAACTGGATTTACACCTAAATTTCCACCGAATCAAAATTTGACTCCTCAACACCCAATTTTGCCCTAGAAATGGCTCTTGGTTCACTTTGGTCATTTGTTTTTCTCTCTAGCTCAGCCTAACCTTTCTCACATGTCCTAAATGACATTTCAAGCTAGTATTAACTCACTTTAACCTCCATTTACCACAGAATTCAGACTTAGCCTTCCAACTCTCAAAGTCTCACTTTTTTTTTTTTTTTCACTCATAACATCACATTCTCACTTTCTAACCCTAGGTTAGTTCTACCCTTTGTCTCTAACAGATTTCTATCAGCAATTTCAGCATATAAACATCACAAACATCATCACAAAAACCCTAAAACAGAATGGGTATGTCTAATTCACCCAAACATGGCAATTTCAACAAATGCCTTCACAAATAATCATCACACAACAGAAAACTAACAAAACCACCCATCATATCTCCCAAAACCCCATACCCACGAAATTTAAGAGAGAAAGAAGTCCACCCAAACCTGGATTTTCGAAGTCCCACTCGTAGCCACGCACTTCACGACCCCGAAAATGCTCTCCTTTCACGATTTGGGGCAAAAATGATGGCCAAAGGTTGAAGCTTTGTGTGGAGCTTCAATGGAGAATGAGGGAGAAGAAAGGCAACGTGAGGGAGAGGGAGAGAGAAGGCTTCTGCAATGTTTTCTGCTGAGTGAAGAGAGAGAGAGTTGCTTTTTGGTTTTTAAAAGGCTTTTTCCTCTTTTCTTATTATTTTATTCAAGCTCTGCCACATGTCCCTATTTGATTGGAGCAAAAAGGGCCCACTTTCTCTTTTTGACTGTGACCCATACTCAGTCACAAAAGTGAGAAAAATCTGACCTTTGAAACGCTAAAATCCTGCCTCGGTTTGCGTGCCATTTCTCTGATTCCAATTTCTCGCGTTTCTCTGCGTCCGCCGGAGCCAGTTTTCGAAAGCAAGCAATATATATATCAAAACGCTCAGAATGAAACCCCGAGCGTGGTTTAGAGGTTGGTTTTGTTAAATTCTAAGTCGCACGCAAAACGATGATTTTTAACTAATTAATTAAGAATTAACTCATAACCTCCCAGTTATGGATTTCTCTCCCTTAATTAGCCTAACCCGCATATCTTGCCCCCCGCTATTCCTACTTCTACCAAGAACATATAGGCATATACACTGAATAATACTTATATATACTCATTCAAAATACATCGTTTCCAAAAATTCCGGATAGAAATTTCCAGGATGTTACAAATTGTGTTTTCGTTCATGTGTCCTCCACCTTCGAGTTTGGAGCTATGCGTAGTGATTGCTTAGTGAAATTCTCCATTCTCAACCTTTTTCAGAGCCACAAGAATTGCGTTTTCGTTCATGTGTCCTCCACCTTCGAGTTTGGAGCTATGCGTAGTGATTGCTTAGTGCAATTCTCCATTCTCAACATTTTTCGGAGCCCCATGAATTGCGTTTTCGTTCATGTGTCCTCCACCTTCGAGTTTGGAGCTATGCGTAGTGATTGCTTAGTGCCATTCTCCATTTTCAATCTTTTCGGAGCCCCATGAATTGCGTTATCGTTCATGTGTCCTCCACCTTCGAGTTTGGAGCTATGCGTAGTGATTGCTTAGTGTAATTCTCCATTCTCAACCCCTTTTTCGGAGCCCCATGAATTGTGTTTTCGTTCATGTGTCCTCCACCTTCGAGTTTGGAGCTACGCGTAGTGATTGCTTAGTGCAATTCTCCATTCTCTATCTTTTCGGAGCCCCATGAATTGCGTTATCGTTCATGTGTCCTCCACCTTTGAGTTTGGAGCTATGCGTAGTGAGTGCTTAGTGCAATTCTCCATTCTCAACCTTTTTCGGAGCCCCATGAATTGCGTTTTCATTCATGTGTCCTCCACCTTCGACTTTGGAGCTATGTGTAGTGATTGCTTAGTGAAATTCTCCATTCTCAACCATTTTCGGAGCCCCATGAATTGCTTTTTCATTCATGTGTCCTCCACCTTCGAGTTTGGAACTATGCGTAGTGATTGCTTAGTGCAATTCTCCATTCTCAACCTTTTTCGGAGCCCCACGAATTGCGTTTTCGTTCATGTGTCCTCCACCTTCAAGTTTGGAGCTATGCTTAGTGATTGCTAAGTGCAATTCTCCATTCTCAATCTTTTCGGAGCCCCATGAATTGCGTTTTCGTTCATGTGTCCTCCACCTTCGAGTTTGGAGCCATGCGTAGTGATTGCTTAGTGCAATTCTCCATTCTCAATCTTTTCGGAGCCCCATGAATTGCGTTTTCGTTCATGTGTCCTCCACCTTCGAGTTTGGAGCCATGCGTAGTGATTGCTTAGTGCAATTCTCCATTCTCAATCTTTTCGGAGCCCCATGAATTGCGTTATCGTTCATGTGTCCTCCACCTTCGAGTTTGGAGCTATGCGTAGTGATTGCTTAGTGAAATTCTCCATTCTCAACCTTTTTCAGAGCCACAAGAATTGCGTTTTCGTTCATGTGTCCTCCACCTTCGAGTTTGGAGCTATGCGTAGTGATTGCTTAGTGCCATTCTCCATTTTCAATCTTTTCGGAGCCCCATGAATTGCGTTATCGTTCATGTGTCCTCCACCTTCGAGTTTGGAGCTATGCGTAGTGATTGCTTAGTGTAATTCTCCATTCTCAACCCCTTTTTCGGAGCCCCATGAATTGTGTTTTCGTTCATGTGTCCTCCACCTTCGAGTTTGGAGCTATGCGTTGTGATTGCTTAGTGAAATTCTCCATTCTCAACCTTTTTCGGAGCCACAAGAATTGCGTTTTCGTTCATGTGTCCTCCACCTTCGAGTTTGGAGCTATGCGTAGTGATTGCTTAGTGCAATTCTCCATTCTCAACCTTTTTTGGAGCCCCATGAATTGCGTTTTCGTTCATGTGTCCTCCACCTTCGAGTTTGGAGCTATGCGTAGTGATTGCTTAGTGCAATTCTCCATTCTCAACCTTTTTTGGAGCCCCATGAATTGCGTTTTCGTTCATGTGTCCTCCACCTTCGAGTTTGGAGCTATGCGTAGTGATTGCTTAGTGAAATTCTCCATTCTCAACCTTTTTCGGAGCCACAAGAATTGCGTTTTCGTTCATGTGTCCTCCACCTTCGAGTTTGGAGCTATGCGTAGTGATTGCTTAGTGCAATTCTCCATTCTCAACCTTTTTTGGAGCCCCATGAATTGCGTTTTCGTTCATGTGTCCTCCACCTTCGAGTTTGGAGCTATGCGTAGTGATTGCTTAGTGCAATTCTCCATTCTCCATCTTTTCGGAGCCCCATGAATTTTGTTTTCATTCATGTGTCCTCCACCTTCGAGTTTGGAGCTATGCGTAGTTATTGCTTGGTGAAATTCTCCATTCTCAATCTTTTCGGAGCCCCATGAATTGTGTTTTCGTTCATGTGTCCTCCACCTTCGAGTTTGGAGCTATGCGTAGTGATTGCTTAGTGCAATTCTCCATTCTCAATCTTTTCGGAGCCGCATGAATTGCGTTTTCATTCATGTGTCCTCCACCTTCGAGTTTGGAGCTATGCGTAGTGATTGCTTAGTGTAATTCTCCATTCTCAACCCCTTTTTCGGAGCCCCATGAATTGTGTTTTCGTTCATGTGTCCTCCACCTTCGAGTTTGGAGCTATGCGTAGTGATTGCTTAGTGAAATTCTCCATTCTCAACCTTTTTTAGAGCCACAAGAATTGCGTTTTCATTCATGTGTCCTCCACCTTCGAGTTTGGAGCTATGCGTAGTGATTGCTTAGTGAAATTCTCCATTCTCAACCTTTTTCGGAGCCCCATGAATTGCGTTTTCGTTCATGTGTCCTCCACCTTCGAGTTTGGAGCTATGCGTAGTGATTGCTTAGTGCCATTCTCCATTTTCAATCTTCTCGGAGTCCCATGAATTGCGTTATCGTTCATGTGTCCTCCACCTTCGAGTTTGGAGCTATGCGTAGTGATTGCTTAGTGTAATTCTCCATTCTCAACCCCTTTTTCGGAGCCCCATGAATTGTGTTTTCGTTCATGTGTCCGCCACCTTCGAGTTTGGAGCTATGCATAGTGATTGCTTAGTGAAATTCTCCATTCTCAACCTTTTTCGGAACCACAAGAAATTCGTTTTCGTTCATGTGTCCTCCACCTTCGAGTTTGGAGCTATGCGTAGTGATTGCTTAGTGCAATTCTCCGTTCTCAACCTCTTTTGGAGCCCCATGAATTGCGTTTTCGTTCATGTGTCCTCCACCTTCGAGTTTGGAGCTATGCGTAGTGATTGCTTAGTGCCATTCTCCATTCTCAACCTTTTTCGGAGCCCCATGAATTGCGTTTTCGTTGATGTGTCCTCCACCTTCGAGTATGGAGCTATGCGTAGTAATTGCTTAGTGCAATTCTCTATTCTCCATCTTTTCGGAGCCCCATGAATTGTGTTTTCGTTCATGTGTCCTCCACCTTCGAGTTTGGAGCTACGAGTAGTGATTGCTTAGTGCAATTCTCCATTCTCAATCTTTTCGGAGCCCCATGAATTGTGTTAGGGTTCATGTGTCCTCCACCTTCGAGTTTGGAGCTATGCGTAGGGATTGCTTAGTGCAATTCTCCATTCTCCATCTTTTCGGAGCCCCATGAATTGCAGTTTCATTCATGTGTCCTCCACCTTCGAGTTTGGAGCTATGCGTAGTGATTGCTTAGTGAAATTCTCCATTCTCAATCTTTTCGGACCCCCATGAATTGCGTTTTCGTTCAAATGTCCTCCACCTTCGAGTTTGGAGCTATGCGTAGTGATTGCTTAGTGCCATTCTCCATTTTCAATCTTTTCGGAGCCCCATGAATTGCGTTATCGTTCATGTGTCCTCCACCTTCGAGTTTGGAGCTATGCGTAGTGATTGCTTAGTGCAATTCTCCATTCTCCATCTTTTCGGAGCCCCATGAATTTTGTTTTCATTCATGTGTCCTCCACCTTCGAGTTTGGAGCTATGCGTAGTGATTGCTTGGTGAAATTCTCCATTCTCAATCTTTTCGGAGCCCCATGAATTGCGTTTTCGTTCATGTGTCCTCCACCTTCGAGTATGGAGCTATGCGTAGTGATTGCTTAGTGCAATTCTCCATTCTCAACCTTTTTTGGAGCCCCATGAATTGCGTTTTCGTTCATGTGTCCTCCAACTTCGAATTTGGAGTTATGCGTAGTGATTGCTTAGTGCCATTCTCAATTCTCAATCTTTTCGGAGCCCCATGAATTGCGTTATCGTTCCATGTGTCCTCTAGATAATTAGGGGGATAATGGC
>NC_038251.2:29941230-29941977 GCF_000004515.6 Glycine max
GGAGCTATGCGTAGTGATTGCTTAGTGCCATACTCCATTCTCAATCTTTTCGAAGCCCCATGAATTGCGTTATCGTTCATGTGTCCTCCACCTTCGAGTTTGGAGCTATGCGTAATGATTGCTTAGTGCTATTCTCCATTCTCAATCTTTTCGAAGCCCCATGAATTGCGTTATCGTTCATGTGTCCTCCACCTTCGAGTGTGGAGCTATGCGTAATGATTGCTTAGTGCAATTCTCCATTCTCCATCTTTTGGGAACCCCATGAAATGCGTTTTCATTCATGTGTCCTCCACCTTCGAGTGTGGAGCTATGCGTAGTGATTGCTTAGTGCAATTCTACATTGTGAATCTTTTCGGAGCCCCATGAATTGCATTTTCATTCATGTGTCCTCCACCTTCGAGTTTGGAGCTATGCGTAGTGATTGCTTAGTGCAATTCTCCATTCTCTATCTTTTCGGAGCCCCATGAATTGCGTTGTCGTTCATGTGTCCTCCACCTTCGAGTTTGGAGCTATGCGTTGTGATTGCTTAGTGAAATTCTCCATTCTCAATCTTTTCGGAGCCCCATGAATTGCGTTTTCATTCATTTCCTCCACCTTCGAGTTGGGAGCTATGCGTAGTGATTGCTTAGTGCAATTCTCCATTCTCTATCTCTTCGGAGCCCCATGAATTGCTTATTCATTCATGTGTCCTCCACCTTCGAGTTTGGAGCTGTGTGTAGTGATTGCTTAGTGCAATTCTCCATTCTC
>NC_038251.2:29942644-29947340 GCF_000004515.6 Glycine max
TGGAGCTATGCGTAATGATTGCTTAGTGCATTCTCCATTCTCCATCTTTTCAGTGCCCCATGAAATGCGTTTTCATTCATTTCCTCCACCTTCGAGTTTGGAGCTATGCGTAGTGATTGCTTAGTGCCATTCTCCATTCTCAATCTTTTCGGAGCCCCATGAATTGCGTTATCGTTCATGTGTCCTCCACCTTCGAGTTTGGAGCTATGCGTAATGATTGCTTAGTGCAATTCTCCATTCTCCATCTTTTCAGTGCCCCATGAAATGCGTTTTCATTCATTTCCTCCACCTTCGAGTTTGGAGCTATGCGTAGTGATTGCTTAGTGCCATTCTCCATTCTCAATCTTTTCGAAGCCCCATGAATTGCGTTATCGTTCATGTGTCCTCCACCTTCGAGTTTGGAGCTATGCGTAATGATTGCTTAGTGCAATTCTCCAATCTCCATCTTTTCGGAGCCCCATGAAATGCGTTCTCATTCATTTCCTCCACCTTCGAGTTTGGAGCTATGCGTAGTGATTGCTTAGTGCCATTCTCCATTCTCAATCTTTTCGAAGCCCCATGAATTGCGTTATCGTTCATGTGTCCTCCACCTTCGAGTTTGGAGCTATGCGTGGTGATTGCTTAGTGTAATTCTCCATTCTCAACCCCTTTTTCGGAGCCCCATGAATTGTGTTTTCGTTCATGTGTCCTCCACCTTCGAGTTTGGAGCTATGCGTAGTGATTGCTTGGTGCAATTCTCCATTCTCAACCTTTTTCGGAGCCCCATGAATTGCGTTTTCATTCATGTGCCCTCCACCTTCGAGTTTGGAGCTATGCGTAGTGATTGCTTAGTGCAATTCTCCATTCTCAATCTTTTCGGAGCCCCATGAATTGTGTTTTCGTTCATGTGTCCTCAGCCTTCGACTTTGCAGCTATGCGTGGTGATTGCTTAGTGTAATTCTCCATTCTCAACCCCTTTTTCGGAGCCCCATGAATTGTGTTTTCGTTCATGTGTCCTCCACCTTCGAGTTTGGAGCTATGCGTAGAGATTGCTTAGTGAAATTCTCCATTCTCAACCTTTTTCGGAGCCCCAAGAATTGCGTTTTTGTTCATGTGTCCTCCACCTTCGAGTTTGGAGCTATGCGTAGTGATTGCTTGGTGCAATTCTCCATTCTCAACCTTTTTCGGAGCCCCAAGAATTGCGTTTTCGTTGATGTGTCCTCCACCTTCGAGTTTGGAGCTATGCGTAGTGATTGCTTGGTGCAATTCTCCATTCTCAACCTTTTTCGGAGCCCCATGAATTGCGTTTTCGTTCATGTGTCCTCCACCTTCGAGTTTGGAGCTATGCGTAGTGATTGCTTAGTGCAATTCTCCATTTTCAATCTTTTCGGAGCCCCATGAATTGCGTTATCGTTCATGTGTCCTCCACCTTCGAGTTTGGAGCTATGCGTAATGATTGCTTAGTGCAATTCTCCATTCTCCATCTTTTCGGAGCCCCATGAAATGTGTTTTCATTCATTTCCTCCACCTTCGAGTTTGGAGCTATGCGTAGTGATTGCTTAGTGCCATTCTCCATTCTCAATCTTTTCGAAGCCCCATGAATTGCGTTATCGTTCATGTGTCCTCCACCTTCGAGTTTGGAGCTATGCATAATGATTGCTTAGTGCTATTCTCCATTCTCAATCTTTTCGAAGCCCCATGAATTGCGTTATCGTTCATGTGTCCTCCACCTTCGAGTTTGGAGCTATGCGTAATGATTGCTTAGTTCAATTCTCCATTCTCCATCTTTTGGGAACCCCATGAAATGCGTTTTCATTCATGTGTCCTCCACCTTCGAGTTTGGAGCTATGCGTAGTGATTGCTTAGTGAAATTCTCCATTCTCAATCTTTTCGGAGCCCCATGAATTGCGTTTTCGTTCATGTGTCCTCCACCTTCGAGTTTGGAGCTATGCGTAGTGATTGCTTAGTGCAATTCTCCATTTTCAATCTTTTCGGAGCCCCATGAATTGCGTTTTCGTTCATGTGTCCTCCACCTTCGAGTTTGGAGCTATGCATAGTGATTGCTTAGTGCCATTCTCCATTCTCAATCTTTTCGGAGCCCCATGAATTGCGTTTTCATTCATGTGTCCTCCACCTTCGAGTTTGGAGCTATGCGTAGTGATTGCTTAGTGCAATTCTCCATTCTCAATCTTTTCGGAGCCCCATGAATTGTGTTTTCGTTCATGTGTCCTCCACCTTCGAGTTTGGAGCTATGCGTGGTGATTGCTTAGTGTAATTCTCCATTCTCAACCCCTTTTTCGGAGCCCCATGAATTGTGTTTTCGTTCATGTGTCCTCCACCTTCGAGTTTGGAGCTATGCGTAGTGATTGCTTAGTGAAATTCTCCATTCTCAACCTTTTTCGGAGCCCCAAGAATTGTGTTTTCGTTCATGTGTCCTCCACCTTCGAGTTTGGAGCTATGCGTAGTGATTGCTTGGTGCAATTCTCCATTCTCAACCTTTTTCGGAGCCCCATGAATTGCGTTTTCGTTCATGTGTCCTCCACCTTCGAGTTTGGAGCTATGCGTAGTGATTGCTTAGTGCAATTCTCCATTTTCAATCTTTTCGGAGCCCCATGAATTGCGTTTTCGTTCATGTGTCCTTCACCTTCGAGTTTGGAGCTACGCGTAGTGATTGCTTAGTGAAATTCTCCATTCTCAATCTTTTCGGAGCCCCATGAATTGTGTCGCAACCTTCCCTTCGGCGGGAGGGCGACGCGAGACTCGCGGGATGCGTGTTCCACGAAAGGAATACGCGCGGAGTCGCCACCAACGTTTATTTGAGGAAAACGTCGGAAAAAACCGGAAAAGACGCGATCTACGAACTTTTTAAGTGAAAGGTTCGGGAGTTGTATTTACGCACGGGGAAGGTATTAGCACCCCACACGCCCGTCCCAAGGGACGGCAGCCTTTAATCGAATGTGCAAACATGACTTTGATTTTTATGTTCCCTTTTATGTTCTTATATCCTTTATACCCTTTTTATATTTTTTTCTTTTTTGTGGTCGACAAGGGTGTTTCCCTTTGCTCCTACGTATTCCTCAATTTGGGATGAGGAAATCAGACCTACGTAGTTCTTTTGGAACAAAGTGTTTGGTTAAGTTGTTTTTGTCTTTTTTGCAAAATATGTTTTTATTGAACAAAAGGTCATTTAAGGTGTTGAACCATTAAACGGTCTTTTGATTTTGAAAGGAGAGGAACGTTAAGGCGTTGGACCATTAACGACCTCTTGTTTTTGAAAGGAGAGAAACGTTAAGGCATTGGACCATTAACGATCTCTTGGGGTGGTCGACAAAAGCGAGGCTTTTGCTCCTACGTATCCTCAATGAGGAACTCAGACCTACGTAGTTCTTTCTTATCAAGTGATTCTTTTTTACTTAAGAGGTGATCATTTTAAGGCGTTGGACCTTAAAAATGATCCATTTTACTTAGTGAGAAATTGAAATGACAAACTTCAAAAGCCTATTTTTGTGGACGAGCTTGACTAGGCGAATTGATTTTAGCCTTTAGTTTCACTTTAGTTATTAATCAATTCGATTAAGAATGAGAAATCCCAAAGAGAAAACGTCCGATTGATTTTCCGCTTTATTTCACTAAAAAGATATTTTTTTGATTATTATATTATTTTTTACCTCTTTTTGATTTCCAACGTGGTTACGGCACGACCGAACGGTCGGAATTGATTTTAACCGAAGTTAACGGATAATGCAATTCGAATGTTCGGTGGAAATTTATTTTATTTTTAAGTTAAGCGAGAAATGACTTAAGTAAAATGGCTTAAGCACGTCAACAGGGGGTATAAAAAGTAAACAAAATGAGAATAAAAATGCACGAAACACAATGTGGACCACTACGGGTACATAGAATGAATCGAAAAGCTTGGTTCGAGGTACTTACCCGTTGAAGATCGAAGAACGATGAAGAACGAATGAAGAACGTCGAAGAACGGTTGAAACCTTTGTGAGATTCCTCATGGAAAACGTTACGGAAACGTTTCGGAAGCGCCTCGGCTTAGATTTTCTTCACGGAAACAATTTTTCCAAGCAAATTCGAAAGAGAGAGAAGTGCCTAAGGGGCTGGACCCTTTCCTTCTTGCATTCCTCCCCTATTTATAGCAAAATAGGGGAGGTGGTTGCCGCCCAGCTCGCCCAGGCGAGCAGGGTTGCTTCCTCCAGAAGCAACCGCCTTCTGGAGGAATCTTCTGGAGGGCCCAAGTGGGCCTGGGTGCTATTTGCACCCCCATTTTTACTAAGTACACCCCCCTCTGCTGTTTTTTGGTGATTCTTTTTTCGTAAAGTTACGGAAACTTACGAATTTCGTAACGATACTTGTTTTCTTTCCGTAATGTTACGGAACCTTGCGGATTACATAATCATCCCCTTTTTGACTTACGGAATGTTACGGAACCTCACTTAATTATGCAATGATGCTTCCATTTGATTTCCGGTGTGTCACGGAAACTTACGGATTGTGCATCAATATTTTTTTGGTTTTTCGGCATGTCCTGGAATTTCACAAATTGCCTAATGATGGGTGCCAAGCACCTCACGAGGACCAAAGAATGGTCGCACGTCATCGAGCAAAGGTCCCCGGACGAAATTAGGGTATGACAAATTGTGTTTTCATTCATTTCCTCCACCTTCGGGTGACAAGGGTCGCAGGGAACTGGGATCTTTCCCTG